>NC_141874.1:615055398-615358428 GCF_056163025.1 Triticum urartu | reverse complement strand
AAACTTGGTGTTGTTGTGTAATGGCGTAACTGAGTGCCGAAGCTATCTGATGTAATTCGATTATGAAACCCTGGTTGCTTTTATACGGATATGAAATATCTGGCGTGTTTTATAAGAAATATCAGTTTGATTAGTACATGGATTATCAATAATAGGCTAATTACCCTTCTTATTGGGGTTTTCTATTGCAAACAGTTACTCAGACAGCACCGTGGGCGATGAACTCAAACAACCCGCACGGTTTCTAGAAAGTAGGCGTGTTCGATCAACTAATAATCATACACGGCTTCCGGCAGCGAACTGTTTGCGTTAGGCCACCTTGCACAAACGTTTCCACACAAAGAACTGTGTGGGATGTACATACCTACGAAAATGTTTTTCTGGGATTCACTGTGTGGGATGTACATACCTACGGAAATGATTTCTAAGATTCACCGTGTGGGATGTACATACCTACGAAAATGATTTCTGGGATTCACCGTGTGGGATGTACATACCTACGGAAATGATTTATGGGATTCGCCGTGTGGGATGTACATACCTATGGAAATGATTGGGTTTCGATGCCTCGCCCGATCGCACACGACCCCAGCCTGGGTCCCAGGAGGGTCTATCCCCGACAATTTCTGGGTCGTGTGGGAAGGACACCCTATCACACACACTCACTTGGCGACTGTTCCAAATGCCGCCGCGGAAAGGGGTTTTAAACCGTGTTTTAGGACGTCACTGTACTAGTGATCTCTTCGCCGAACTAGTGCACTTATACAATTTACCATTGTATTTGGTTTGTTGGGGACACAAGAGACTTTTTATTATTTGGTTACAGGGTTGTTTGAGAGAGATCATCTTCATCCTACACCTCCCACAGATTGATAAACCTCGGGTCATCCACTCGAGAGAAATTTGCTACTCTCCTACAAAACTCTACAATTGGAGGCCCAACACGAGTCTACAAGAACAAATTATGTAGTAGACATCGCAGGGGGGGGCACAAGCTTGCAGGCCCCCCATAGGGCGCGCCCTGTGAGCTCGTGGCCATCCCGTGGCCCTTCTGGCCTCCTCCTGAAGCTTCAAGGGTGTTTGTGGTCCAAGAAAAATCATCAAAAAGATTCATTCTGTTTGGACTACGTTTAGTATTGATTTCCTGTAAAGGCAAAAATAAGGTAAAAACAGCAATTGGCACTGGGCACTAGGTTAATAGGTTAGTCCCAAAAATGATATAAAACAGCATAATAATGCATATAAAACATCCAAGATAGATAATATAATAGCATAGAACAATAAAAAATTATAGATACGTTGGAGACATATTAGTTGGCTCTCTATTGATTTGGGAATATTTGAGAATTTATGGAGTTAGAATTAGGTTAAACGGAGCTGTATGGGACCCACAAGCTCAGGGGGCGTGCCCCCCTAGGGCGCGTCAGGTGAGTTTGTTGCTCTCCCGAGATCTTATGGCCTCCTGCTAAACGTTCTAGTGTCCCTTCTGGTCCATAAAAAATCACTATAAATTTTCATCGTGTTTGGATTTCGTTTGATTCTGATTTTCTGAAAAGCCAAGAAAAGCAAAAAAACAACAACTCGCACTGGACACTGAGTTAATAGGTTAGTCACAAAAAATGATATAAAATTGCATATGAAGTATCTAAGATTGGTAATATAATAGTATGAACCAATAATATATATATAGACACACACACACACACACATTGAAGACGTATCACAAGGGTTGTCTGTGTCCCGTTGTCCTCGTAGTTAGAGGTCGGCAATGAGGTTGTCATATAGCTTGATGCGTACGACCAACCATCGGTCTCCTGGTCGATCTGGTCATGAAGGCGCTCAGTGAGGTCTGCTGGTATGTGGCTTCCCGGGGCCCGGGCGAGTGCGACAGTCTTCAAGTTGGTGGCGAAGATGCCATGGTTGATGATGGATGTGCCAAAATGATCAGGAGGCACATGCGGGATTGTCGTCGTCATTGATGACGAAGTTCATGACGCCGGCGTAGAGCGTGCGAACAGGGTGCGTCGGTGGGTTGATGTTGACCCGACCCGCCCCATCGACGATGAAGGTGAGGGATCCAAAGGTGAGGCTCTCCCCTAGTGGGAGCCCGCCGGAGGCTGGGGAAGATCCGATCTAAGATTTGTCTCCAACTGACGCGGCCCGTGCCTGGCACACTAACTGACAGTGCAAAAAATTGTCAAATCCTTCGGTAGCGGTCCTAGTGTAGCTGGAAGTCTCGGAACGGAGGTCGCACGGGGAATTTACATAGGTTCGGGACTCCGAAGAGTAATACCCTATATCCTGCTCATGTTTGTTATTTATGGTTGAGGCATACCTCGTGTGAGGGGTTACAAGAGCATATATGAGATTTCTACCAAGAGTTGTTCCTACCAGAGTAGATGGGAATGAGAGGTCCCTAGCCTCCCTTAGTTATATAAACGGTAGAGGCTAGGGTTTTATAGAGGAGGAGATGCGATCTAGGGTAGCCGCTGCCATAGCTAGAGGTTAAGTTGGTCGCTAGGAGCTTATCCTCCTCTTCGGGCTCCCATCTATTGCTAGGACTTGTGGGCCCTCTGACAGGTATTCTGTTGGGCTACCCTCGGACAGCCACCCCCATGTATGACACCGTCACAAGGAAGTTAAGAGGCTCTTTGATAAAAGGGATGTTTCTATTATTCATGCATGTAGGAATTAGAATGTTGTTAGTCATGCTCTTGTTGCTTTCGGTTGTACGGAAGGCTGGACGCTGTGTGGTTGTGCTTTGGACCCGCAGATGTTCCTTTACTTCGTAGGAACAAACTTGTCATTCGTTGAGCAATGAAATCCCTTTTAACCATGCAAAAAAAGAGAATGGATTCTTCATTTGATAAAATTGCTAGTGGTCGAGTCATAATATTTTTGTTGTCAGGAACATGACTTCACCTATTTATTTGGTTATAATTCCACTGGGAGATACATGCATTTTTTTATCAATGTTCTAACCATGAACAAAATATACAATGACCATATATCACTTTGCTATTATTATCATATAAATAGTATTGTCATTACCTGTTTCTTTTGTATGGTACATTTGACCGAGACTAATATCTCATTACATGACGTGTTTTGGTGTGCGAATAATCCTAACCTCCAAGATTTCATGAAATGTGTTTCATACGTGTATTGGATGCCGGAGTTTTGAAAAATGTTTGGCTAGGTCTCGCGAGCCTTCATGCAAGATCTCACGTGTATAGCATCGACCGAGACATAAATTCTAGCTCCACTCAGATTTAGGGGGTGTTTGTTTCCAGGGACTTTTCTATGTAGGGACTATAAAAAGTCTCTCTTAAAGACTTTTTTTACCAAAGGGGGGGGGGGACTTTTTAGGGACTAAACTAGGCATTTGGGACTAAATGAAGAAGACTCTCAAGGTGAGTCTTTTTTGGGACTTTTCCAACAATGCTCCTCCATGCATTTATTGGCCCGCCACCCCATGATGTTGTTTGATTGTTATTTCTCTATATACTAGGGCAACATGGTCATTTAATAACATCTAGGAAGGGACTAGGGACTTTTTAGTCTCTGGAAACAAACAAGGAGGGACTTTTTAGGGACTAGAGACTTTTTAGTTGGGACTAGAAAAGTCTTAGGCTGGTCATAGTGGGGAGTAACTTAGACTAGTGTCATATGCATGACACTAGTCTAAGTTACTACCCCCATAGTGCAAAGTATCGTAGTAGTAGTGTCATAGTTTGTTTCATTTATTGTCTTATACTCATTTTACCTCGGGAAGCGCTATGTTACAGTAACATATTAGGTTGGCCGTAATGGTAGTATCATAGCTAGTATCATGCATGCCAACTAGGCAATTTTGATGATGTGTCATAACATTAAATGAAGAAAAAGAGGGTGTAGTATCATATCATGATACCGTATCATATTAAATGCGATGCTACTTTGTGTCATGCATGGCAATAAATAGAGTACTACATGATACTAATATATGATACTATGCATTAGGGAGGTAGTATCATATACTAGTATCATATGCATGATACTAGTATATGATACTCCCCATTACAACCAGCCTTATGTTACTCCAAGCACCTTTCTTCTTATTAAATACTTGCCACATAAGCAAAATTGTCTTGAGATGTGTTAAGTTACTACGTAAGTTACCTCCGCTATGACTAGCCTTAGGACTTATGAACCAAACAAGGCCTTAGCAACACTGTTTCGGAAAATTATGAGTTGCTCCAAACCCAACTGAAGTGTCAAGTGTGCGCTCCACCATTGTTCATCAGCCAACCAGGCGCCGTTGGATGGTTTCCCAAAGCGGCATGTTTCGCTCCCCTGTCCAGCTGTCCCTGTGGCGTCTCTTCGCTTTCGCGGAGTACTCCACTGTGTCACGAGCGAGCCTCCAATTAATCGCCTGCGTTCCCACTTAGCTTATGCGTCTCTTCGCATTCACGGCCTAGAGGCTTAGAGTACCAACCCAGTCCCAAAAACCCCAACCATGCCGCGGCCACGCGCTCCGGCTTCCGCCGCCGACTTGGTCGCCGCCAAGCTCGCCGCCCAAGGAATCAGCGCCCATCAGGTTGACCCCGACTACCTCAGCCACCTCCAGCACCTCCACCCCAACGGCGATTCCTCCGCCGACTTGGTCGCCGCCAGGCTCGCCGCCCAAGGAATCAGCGCCCATCAGGTCGACCCCGACTACCTCAGCCACCTCCAGCACCTCCACCCCGACGGCGATTCCTCCGCCGACTTGGTCGCCGCCAAGCTCGCCGCCCAAGGAATCAGCGCCTATCAGGTCGACCCCGACTACCTCAGCCACCTCCAGCACCTTCACCCCGGCGGCCATTCCTCCGCCCTCGAGCGCCCTGCCCGCGGCCGTCCCGGCACCCCTCCCCACGCAAACAAGTGCGAGCAGCCCGAGGATGGCGAAGCCCGAAGCGCCCCCCTCCCCTCCCCAGCCCCGGAAGGAGGCGACCGCCCGGTGGAGGAGAAGAAACTCCCCGCGGAGATCCCTGGGAACGAAACCGCGGACATGGATGAGCACTACAGCACATTCTGGAGGCACACGCGGGTGGTTGACGACATGCTGGTGTTCGAGATGGACGGCGAGGTTCTCAGCTACGGACAGGTGGACAGGGCTGCTGGGACAGACAAGAAGGATGGGGAGGAAGCGGCTGCCTGGGCTGCTTCAGGGGAGAACGGCGGCGGCGTTAGGAAGGAGAAGGGGAAGGGGAAGAGGAAGGTGGGCAGGCCTGCGCTGAAGGCTCGTGTGCACGATTCCCCTCCGCATTGGCAAAAGGTAAAATCGTTTCCATTTCCCCCCTTCAGTTAAATGCTGCCGCCTGCCTAAAGCAGAGTAAGCGCATGTTGCATACACCTGTGCGAACAGGGCCGGAAGGAGAAGAAAGGAGCAAAAAATGGTGGTAAGAAGATCAAAGTGATGGAGGAAGAAGAAGATCAAGGTAGAGGAGTTAAAAATCGTGCTCAGAAGAACAAGTCTCGTATGCGCGATTATTCCCCTGCGCATCGGCAGAAGGTAAAATCGTGTGCATTTCCCCTCTGCAGTTAAATGCTACCGCGTGCCTAAAGCAGAGTAAGCTCATGTTACACACTTGTGCTAACGGTCGAACAGAGTAAGGGAGAGAAGGACGGAGGAGAAAATGGTGCTGAGAAGATCAAGGAGGAGGAGGAAGAGGAGAAGGTGCCAGTGATTAGCACGGGTAGGCCTCCGCTGAACGCTCGTGTTCTCGATTCCCCTGCGCATTGGCAACAGGTAAAGAAAAAATTGTCTCCATTTCCCCTCTCCTCCAGTTAAATACTGCCTACTGCCTAAAGCAGAGTAAGCCCATGGCATACCTGTGCGAACAGGGTTGGAAGGAGAAGAAGGGGGTGAAAAATGGTGCTAAGAAGATCAAGTTGGAGGATGATGAAGAGAAGCCGTCGAGGGGCCTGCCTGTGAAAACACTGAATACTGTGAACAGAGAAAGGAATTCAAGACATGATGCTGAGCCTCACGTTGCTTCGGTGAGGATTTGATTTCCTATGCCTTTTATTTTTGTCCCCAGTCTGCACTGTTGGTTAATAGTATAGTAGAAAGAGCAAATATGTGTTCAGCAGTGAGGAATGAATTTTCTGTGGTTTATACTTGTGGTCATCGGCAGATACGCGACATAAGAGTCTATCGACATGCTAGAACAGTATTATGTCTTGTACCAATGTGCCTAGTTGATGTTGATGTTGATGCTTCCTATAGCATGCCTGAAAACTACAATGCTGCATTTTGCATCACATTAGTTCTGAATAAATGAATGTGGTGTATAGTACTTGTTAAATATGGAGGGGCATTCATTGCATCTGTAACCATTCAATTTGAGCCGATATGATCAACTGTAGTTCCTCCAACTTACCTGTTTGAGAAAATGCCAGTTCGCTCGCCTTATTTCTTGATTGAAATGACATGCTGTTTACAAAATTTTGGTGGTACAGTGTCCTGGGGGGCAATACATGGCACTTCCTGATTATGACTTAATAAACTATTTAATGCACACCTCTCTTTAACATTCAGAACACACTTATTTTAGAGTGAATTCAATTATTTTTGTTTGTCTCCTTTGGCTCTACTTGTATTTTTTTTCTTGCATATATACACGCATTACAACCCTCTCCTAATATAAAAAAAGTACAGAAATTGGCATCAATGATCTGTTCAATAATGTTTTCGTTTGCTGCCTTTAGTGCAATTACGGCCCGTTATTATACCTCAAGCAAGTGGCCTAGGGAGGGAGGATTGGCATGAGCCATGGCATGCTTTGATCTGCCTCGAATAAATATCACGCAACCACGTCTGTGCTAATTTGGATGGAGCAAAATAGCATGCAACCAAGCCCAAGGAAGACTGCACGCTTGGTTTCATCACCTTTTGCTGTTTAGTGATCCAACAGGGGATCACTCTAGTATCCAAGTGAACATTCTGAGTTCATGGTGCTTTGCTTCTTTCAGCACACTTTGACTACACAAATACAGCAAATTGAATTTTTGAGACAAATCAAATATAGAGTTGTATTTCTTATGGAATTCTAAAACATGTTACATGTCTGTTTCTGACCAATCTGGACTTTTATAACATATAGTTGTGTGTGTGGTTTCCTTTTTCTTCTCTTAAAGTTTCAAGTAATGTTTGGCGATGCATCCATTTATGAGCGGATATCTCTACTACTTAAAAAGAACGTAAGGTTCCCATTTCACCTTTCTTTCGTCTAACCCTCCATATATACGTCCCACTCTTTCCTTATCCTCTTTGATTTTTTCCTCCCATATTTGATTTTTCTCTCATCCATTCAATTGTCTCATGTTTATTGTCTTACCAAAATAAACACATATTTTGTTGGCCAGTCATTAAATTCTTACCAAATAAGTGTTTAACAATAAAATGGCAGATAAATTATGGCGATTGCATACAAAGATTTGGTAAGATTTTAGCGTATCAATATAATAATATACGTGGATTCTCAAAAACAATAATACAATAATAGACGTGCAATCAGGGGCTAATCTACTAGAATGTTTATACTCCCGTTGCAACGCACGGGCAATTGTCTAGTACATATTAAAGACAGGATAGTTATCCGTTGACTACGGAAATCTGGACATATACCACCACCAGATATCCACAACATTTCTCTCATGTTAGGCTTCAGCTCAAGTTTGGGTAGCCTAGCCCAGGTCAATTTGGGGATAGCAAAAAGGAAAGAAAGTATGACGATGGTAGAGATGAGCACAGTAACATTAAGATTGACAAAATAAAGGAAAATTATCCACTTACCATATTATGCATGGCAGGTTTGCTCAAAAAGCCTATATGATCCAGTTAAAAATCTTTAGGTTTGAACTGATCATTCAAATATTTTGTTAGATTTTTCCTTATTATAAAAGTTTTTTAAACTATATTTCTCATATTCTACATACTCGTGAGTCGTGATAAGTTCATTTTTTCACAGGGCTTAGATGGTGTTGTATGGCCTACACATATCATGGAGAGGCCAGATTCAGAATTCAAGGAAAGGTTGATCCGTGTTCTCCGCAAACCATTTAGCCAGGGAGAATACGATATGCTGCTTGGCAATGCTAGAATTCGCCTTCCGGCAACAAAGAAAAGGCAGACGCGCAGCGGTGTGAAGTACTACGACTCTACACATGAAAGGGTGCAATCATATTTTGATTGTCACCCAGGTATGCTTGCTTTCATATTATGTGCATACTTTTTTTTGGTTCTTTGGATTTTTGTTACGTAATATTTTCCTTCTTGCTTTCATTGTTGAAGTATTTTCTGACAATTATTTCAATCACCTGGCTGAAGTAACTTTATGCATTGCATAGGATCAGAATCGCTTTTCCATGCTTACCGAACAGTCTGTCTTGTTATTTATTACACACTTGTGGTTGTCTTTGCTTGCAATTGTCATTTTCCTTTTGAACATTGTACCATTGCGCTTTTTCCGTGATTTGGCTTATACGGTTGTTAAATCTATGCCCAGAATAGCTTGCTGACGTTTTGCTTGAATCTATGGTGGACATACACTTTCTATAGATACACTTTAAACCCCTGTAAGCCTAGCTTAATTAGCAGGACTTTAAAACAAAAAGGGCTGTGGCATTTTCATAATTTTGTTGCACAAATTGTCATGTAATGCTTATTGTCTTCTTTGAGAAAATGCAAAGCTTGCATCTCGATGAATTTATAGAAAAGAAGTATCTGTACTAACCTTAGAGAGGCCACAGCTTAGCAACACAATTACGTTATGCACAATGACTGCATGATGCAGAGGCCGGGGGTGATCCTCCTTTTAAAAAAAAATAAAAAAAATCATCAGAAGTCCAGCTGCTGCTGCCCTGGCAGACACCTATGACCTTGCCTTAGACACGATGATTGAGAAAAGATCGCGCACACATTCCGTTGCTTCTGGGCTTGTCATGGGGCAAGCTGGATCTGCAAGGAGACCCCCTTCTGCTGAAGTTAAGGTGTCCTCATGACCATTTTCTTCGGGCAGTCGACGAAATCTCTGCTGACCAGTGGCCACTGAAGGTGTCAGGACCAAGCCACCAACCTTTATCCTGTAATGTTAGCATTCCAATGCTGAGTGTCCTCTGTATTCGTTTATGCCTAATATACGTGAGTAATGTGGTGCATTCATAACAAATGGCTCGTGGAGGGGTGATGACAGATGGCACTCCGCGACAACCTCAACAATGTTTTTCTTCTCAGTGCCGTGTGTGTCTTTGTGTAGGTGGTCAGGTCGGCAGGCCGATGTTTCCTGTGTGGGCTGTTGTGACGTTTTTAGCTCAGTTTTCCCTATGTTAATCGGACAACTCGGTTCTTCTTTTTTAATGAATCGAGATCCTCCAGGGCCGACTAAAAAAACAAATGCCTGAAGTAGTTTGTTGTGGAGTAATATATACTGATAACGAATGTGCTGTGTGGACTTAACAATTGAGTAACTTAATGAACTTTCAGCACATGTCCAAAGGTCCGTGGGAGTGCAAAGATAAATTCCCAACAGATTCATTATATTTGCTACAGAGTATAATAAATGGCTGTTTTGCTTGAGAAGTTGTCTTTCCCAATAAGACGAGAAAGTAGTAGCAAATCATATTGGTACGTACCTGGTTTGAAGTAATGTGGTATTTGGCTGTTTAATAAACACTGCTTATGTTCTCTAACGTGATGGATTACATGTTGTAGTATTAATTAACACGTTGTTTAATATTTAACTCCAGATCTTGCGAAACAAGTACGTGTAGAAAGCACCAGCAAACCCAATCAGCTAGCTCTGTTGCGTGGATTTTTCTTCTGGATGGAGGTAACCTCATTCATACCATTTCTTTGATTTTTTCGTAATAACCCTTTTTGCATGCCTGCATAGTATCAAGCCTCTAACAATAATGGCTCCACCGGTTGTTAAAGAACTGAGTTGTAATAGTAGTATCTTTTACCTGTTCCCAGTTAGAGCAAATCTATTTATTTTGTGTTTAGGTTACTTCTTTGTTAATGGATACAGCCCAATATTGACCTGTTAAATATCACGCCAGTATGGTACAAATCATTGCTAATGGTACAAATCATTCTTAATGATTTTATTTGCAGCATTAATCTGTCTTATCTTACTGGCATGGAGTTGCAAAGTACTAGCAGCCACGGTGCATCAGTATGGGTTTTTCCTGTTGCTAATTTTGAAAAGTTATGGTACAAACCTAGTTCACAACAGGGTAACTAGCGTGATGAGGATGGCCAGGACGGCACGGCATTGTGAATGAGAAGGACTTGGGAGGATTAGGAAACGATAAGGAAGAACTTTGGAAGACACAAAATTGATTCCTTCATATTGCTTAATTGTTAACAGCATGTGGCAGCTTCCTGTTCTTCTCATATAGTGCATTTTCTCTTAGTGGGTTATTAGATTAGATAGGGCTGACTACCCACTAACTTGTGTGTCCCTAACAATTTATTCTATTCCTCTGCAGAATATTACGAATGAGGACCAATTCAGGCCATGGAGTGACGATTTCAAACTTTACAAGATCATGGAATGAGAAACTGAGGTTTTCCCGTGGTATTGTTATTTGTCAGCGCAACTCGTAGAAGTGATGCTACGAGAAACTAGTAGTCTATCTTGGTACTCAGTCACGACCCTGTTTGCTCAGCATCTCTTTCAGATAGAAGGTTTATGGACGGCAAGATGTTGTCTGACAGACAATGTATTGTTTTGTAGTATAATGTGCATCAAGTGCGTAGATACAACCCGTCAGCTAGCATAGTTGTATGTATCTATTTCACATCAGGGATCTGGCTGCTGTTGAATTTGACGCGGGGTTTGCCCATGCTGAAGTTGAGCACTCTGGATCTCATGTTGTACTTGATCTCCCCGTCATAGAGCAGCTTGCGGATGTAGTGCTCAAGATCAGAGCCGATCAGACGAAGCGTGTACTCCGACAGTGGAGCTCCCTAACAACAGCAGAATTCAACTCAGTACAGTCCGACACTCCCACTAGTTTTTTTTAAATCAACATGGCACGACTAGTATATACCCCAGCATTTCTTGCTACCATGCTAGAAAATTCTGCTACATGAAGCTGGTTTCCAAATTTTTGGTAGATTTAATGTATCAGAAGTAGATGAACATGAAAATGTTCATTTTGCCACGTAGTGCACGAATGGTGGTATGGTTAGTTAGTTTACCTTGTAGTGGTCGACGAGGTCCTGGAACTCGTTGTAGACCATCTGGTAGGTCTCGTCGGTCCAGACGAACCATGAGCGTGAGCTTGTCCGTCTGCGTCTGGTCGAAGGCGTTGGTCTCCATGTGGATGTACGCGTCGTAGATACGCACGTGCCGCGTCGTGCAGCTCAGCCACTGGCTGCCGTACTCCCGCCCCATGTTCCTGCTCTCCGCCAGCGGCTGCCGCGGCAGCGACTGCGCGGGCCCCTAAACCGCAGCCGTCGCCGCCGCCGCCTACTCCTCCTGCAGCGGCGGCACCGTTGCCGCGGCCCGTGGGCTCCTCCTCTTTCACCTCCTGCTGGGCTCGCACCGGGAGGAACCGGACGCTTGGGTGTCTTTTGTTACACTATTAGATGTCTTTTTTGAACTACAAATTATATCTTTTATCTGCGGATTATCATAATTTGTAATTCTTGGAAGTTCATCATATGTCCTCCGACCAGTAAGAACTTGATTGTCAATGAAAAAGATTGGCACAAAGATAAATCTAAATATGATTTTATTTTTTACTCCCTCTGTCCCATAATATAAGAGCGTTTTTGACACTAGTGTAGTGTTAAAAACGCTCTTATATTACGGGACGGAGGGAGTACCTCTTAACCATTTTTAAAATGCTATTTATAGTGCAACCTTAATCCATAGCGCACAAACAAATTGGAGACGAAATAAATGTAGTAAGAGAAAAACCTTATCTTATGCCACGAGAGAGACGGCTTACGATTGACCAGATTTAAGGACGTTGTGGTTCTGTAAGCACTATGATCATCGTATGCGAGATTGTAATGATGGACAAATGGCAACAAGATGGGATGTCATGTTGAAATAAAGAACATGAACCTATTGGTTTCTTGACTTGTGATTATTTGGGTTAGAGGCATGTGGTATCTTTTTCTTCTGTTACAACGCACGGGCTGTTTTGCTAGTACTAGCAATATGTCATTTCAAATATCATGAATCACAAGATAACTTACTTGCAAAAACTGATGACAATCACGGAAAAAAATATAACATGACTATTTGAATTCATCTGTTGCTTTGGGTCGCTAATAGCACCAACACGAAAGTTCATTGCACACTCACACCAATTATAATCAGTTGTGTATTCACTCCTATAAAGAGCTGACCAATAGTCAACAATTGTGTAGACGATTCTGATGATGGGGTTATCAAGTGTCTCGTAATAAATATAACACTTGTTGCCTTTAACAATGTATTTTCAGCTTGACTCGATTTTATTGTTAACTCCATTCCCAAAAAGTTCTCAACTTATTCAAGACTATGACTATAATTTCCAATCATACCAATATTATCCTCGAAAGAATCGACATATATATGTCTAATCATCATGTGCATTGATCTATCTTTGTTCACAAGGATTTTTTTAACACTTTTTCCAAATCATTGCCATAAAGATTGACTTCCCTATCTTCTGACAAATTGCAACACTGTTCCCTTATATCAGTCACATTGAAGATATTTAATGTACTTAAGGTCAACATCTGTCAGGCAACTTCAACAATCCATCAAAGTTGATATATGTAACCATCGACTTTTGTACTCTGAACACCCATCCAAAACAGCTCGTACATGATCAACGTCTAATGTAGATTTTCAACTACACTCCTGATCTTTATTATCTGGAATGGAAACTTTAGTTTGGCTGACATCACTGTATCGTAATGACATGTTGTGTGAACAAGCTAACAAAAAGTAACCAAAACCATAAATTGATCAATTAAGTTTTGTTAAAGAGAACTCAAAATAGGTCATTAATACTGATATTTCTCCTAATTTGTTAGAACAATTACTAAATTGATCATAACAATGTGATACAAACTACACTTAGTAAATAAATATTTATATGTATCATGTGATAGAAGTAAATTTATTAATACACGGACATAACACTAAGTTTCAAGTTAAGACGATGATGATTACATTTGTGGATTAGTCCAATCAATTTCATTCCAATAGGGTAATTCCATGGCAGCATTTTTAAAATATTATTTGTCATGGAGTCAGATGAATAAATTAACTAAAAATTTCGTAAGTTTCATTGATAGAACTAGTAACTTAATACTAAAACTTTAAGTGTCACCCTCTATAACTTAATACAACTTTGATTTACATAGATAACTATAGGCCTAGCAGTTGTATTGCCGTTGTAAGTTTCAAGATTGTAATATTTCATAGTAGAGAGAATTAATATGTCGAACAGATAGATACTACAAACTAAACAAGCGAGTACACTGTAATCTTAGTAGTCATGAATTCAAACCAATAAACTAACTAAAATTTGAATAGATTAAGTTTCATCAAGACAAAATGGATGGTATGACTCCAAATATTATGTTTCAGTCTCTGTAACTTACCACAATTTGTTTTTAGATACATAATAACACGCGTAGCAGTATTATTCCCCTTGTAAGATACAATATCGCAGTACTTCACAGCACAACGAATTAATGTATCCAACATATTTGTACTACAAACTAAACAAGCGAGTTGAGTCATACATACCCAAAAGAAAAACATTAACGACAAGATTCGACCAGTATTATTCACTTCAAACTGCTATACAAGAACAAGCAGTTATGGACAGGAAATATACAAGCAGAACAAAGCCTTTTTAGCAAAATCTTCGGATAGAAGTCCACTCGTGTTGTTGATACCCTTAATGTACTTCAGTAGATGCGAAGAATAACAAATCTTGCTCCAGGGTGGTATTTCTTATAGGATGAGAGTGAACTAGAAGGACAGACATGAAAGGATGAATGGTCCGAATGAATGGTTTTGCTTTCGCTGTTATTTGTCTATGTTAGATTCACTTATTGTATATTAGACTACCCGATGTTGAGTAATGTGATTGTATTAGAAAATATAGGATAAACTAGAAATATTCTGGCTTGTCTTGTACTCCAAATAGATCATGTACTCCTATATATATGCCCACGAGGTTCAAGCAATACAACGAACTATTGCACCAATCCTCTCTCTCTCTTCTAACATGGTATCTATCGCAAGTCGATCCTAAACCATAGCCGCCGCCGCTTCCGCACCCGCGCGCTGCCCCTGGGGCGGTCGGCCTTCATGACCGCCATCGGGGGCCGTGCCGCCCGTACCTAGGGTTCGTCCGCCGGTCGTGTTGGCCAGCTGCCCTAGAGAGTCTTTTTTCCTAATCTTTTGATCCGGATTTTCTCTCTCGCCGGTCGCTTTGATCGGCGTCTCTTTTTTGGTTTTCTGGTCCATGTGATCCGGTTTGCGTCGCCCACCGTCGTCGTCGACCCCGTGCGCCTCTACTCCAACACCGGCGCGATCGGCCGGCTTCTTGACCGACCCGGCGGCCTCGCGCGTCGTCCGCGCGCGTCGTCCACGCGTCTGCCCGTCGGTCGCCCCGACCCGGCGGCCTCGCGCGCCGTCCTTGCGTCGGCCCGCCGGTCCCCCCGACCCGGCGGCCTCGCGTCATGCGGCGGCCCTTCACCGCCGCCGTTCGCGCGACAGCCCGCCCGTCGATCTACGACGGCCGTCACCGCCCTGCTCCGACCGGGACTCCTGCATCACCCCGACCCGGCGGCCTCGCGCCATGTGGCGGCCAGTCATAGCCGCCCTGCCGCCCGCCGCCGCCGGCTTCATCTCGGACTCCGCTGCCACCGCGCCTCCACCGAGCGGCGTCCCCGACCTCGCGCGCGATCGGATTGATCACCCGCCCGCCGCCGCGATCCGCCTCATCTACGCCGTGCGACCGACCTGGCCCGTTGGTTGCGCGCGCCTCCGCAGGCCCCGTGAAGACCATCCCGAGTTCAGCGCGCCCCTCTACCGATCGAGCAATGGGCTGCCGCTGTGTCGCCCCGTCGGGCCGCAGCGCCGCCGCCCCGTGGTTCTTCTCCTAGCTGCACCGACCCACGTCACCGATGCGTCGCCCCTTCGGGCCATAGTACCGCGGCCCGCGGTCCACTGCCGCCCAGAGACCGTCCGCTCCAGGTCGTCCCCGTGGCGGCACCGACCCTCGCGCTGCCACTGCATCGCCCCGTCGGGCCGTAGCGAGCATGGCACGCGGTCCACACCGCCATCCAGAGGCCGTCCTCGTGGTTGCACCGACGAACCGCACTCCTCTGCTGTGCCGCCCATTCGGGCTATCGGGCCGTGGCCCGCGGTCCCTGCCGCCGCCCCGAGGTCTTCCCGCCGTCACCCCGACCTGCCCGCCGCCGTTGCGTCGCCCCTTCGGGCCGTAGCGCAGCGGCCCACGGTCCCCTTCGTCGTCCACGCGCGTTGACTTCCCGTGGTATGTCTCGCGCCGCCTCCCTTGGCGCGGGAACGCCACCTCCGCGCCGGTCTCTGTCATGCTGTTGGGTTCTTCGCCTACTTCGAGCACCGCCGCCGCGCTCTTCTTCGGCCGCCGCCGCCGCAGCCGCCCGTCCACCCCCTTCGTCTTCGTCTAGCACCAGCCCGTCGCCAGCGTCGCCGTCATCTACCCCGACCGCTTCATCTACTCCGACAACTGCGGGCGACATTGGACCTGCGCCGATTGGCGCCGCAACTGTCGTCGAGTCCTTCTCTGCTGGCCTCTCCGACTTCTTCGACATGGCATACAGCTTGTGCAGGTCCCAGTCTACGCATGCCCGGTGCTGGCAACACCGCCGCGTGCCTTCATCCACGACGTGTCCCCGGGCCTGGCAAGCCTGGTCGGCGCTTCGTCAACTTCGTCTTCGTCCGTCTACGCATTCCCGGTGCTGGCAACACCGGTGCGTGCCTTCGTCCACGATGTGTCCCCGGGCTTGGCAAACCCGCTGCAACGCGTCGTCAACAACATTTTCTTCCCGGCGCACCCCTACTTCGACACCACTGCACCCATGCTAACTCGGCGCCCTCTTGCGCCCGCGGCTCCACGGCGACTTCCTCGACACCGGCTACCCAGACTCGACATCGACCACGGCATTCTTCGCACGGCTACCTCGACCACGGCTACACCACCCACGCTCTCGGCTACATCGACAAACGGCACAAAGGGCTACCGCCTGCTTGAGCAACCTCGTTGGTTTCCACTCCAGCCACGACTCCGCGATGCGTCGACCGTTAGGACTGTGGGGTTGTGTCCGTCGGCTTGCCTTCGGATTCTTCTCCAGTCTCACCGTCTACGTCGCTACCGTTGTGACTGCGGGGGATGTTGAGTAACGTGATTGTATTAGGAAATATATGATAAACTAGGAATATTCTGTCTTGTCTTGTACTCCAAGTAGATCATGTACTATATATATGCCCACGAGGCTCAAGCAGTACAACGAACCATTCCACCAATCCTCTCTCTCTCTTCTAACACCCGACACGAACAGTTACACAACCCCAAAAGGACAGGTATACGGCTTCGCTATACAATGCATTACACACATATATCAAATCTTATACTAGACAAAAATGCTATATACACAAACAGATTTATCAATCTCTGCGTGCCCCCGTCCCTGTTGCCACAAATCCCCTCCCCATCTCAAGCTTCACATCACCATAAACTCTCTTAAGTTTTTACTAAAATTTGATGCACAAACATTTCAAATTCAGCAAAATGCAACTTAATTACTCATTCGGTCTTGGGTTAGAAGAGTATTTTATGACAGCTGTTGTCTAATATTCTCCGTCTAGCTAGGGTTAAAGTCATAATAATCTGAGTTCCATATATTTTGCGACCAGTTCTTAATTACACTTGAATTTGTTGAAGTTAATCCATGTAAGCTCTACAGTCGCGCACTTAACTGTACCAAAGAGTTGGAGTATAAGTACGTACATAGGAGCGAAAGCACCATGTAGCCAGTAGTATGGGGAAATGAACTGATATAAATAAATTTCATGTTTTACAAAGTTATATTAGAACACAAGGGCTAATTAACACACAAAACTTTGTACGTTAGAGCATATAATCATCATTGGCCGTGAAAAATGTCATCCTTTTGGATTTTACATTGATTTTACCAAAACCAACAAATAATCATCATTTTAATATGTTATTACTGGACAGATTGAAATTGTATATTGTACTAACCAGTCACCACCAACAACATCATCATCAATATTTAGAGCTTCATTTGCAAAGATGATTGCCAACTTGTACATACATAGTGCTTCACTAAGAAGACAATTTACGGCTGAAGTAAAATATATATCAAATGATAACATATACACATCATCTCTGATCTTCAAGAGAGCGACCAGTACTACACTTGCTAGCTTGCAAGCTTTTGCCATTAATCAACACTCTCCATACATAATTAAACAGCACGCACGCATAGAGATCGTCCCAACTTAATTAATAATTAAAACTATGGCTAACTAGAATAGTAATCGATCAGCATGTAGTTGATGTCCAGCTCGTGTCAATTTCAAATCACCCCATATATACAGACTAAAAACCAAAGATTAAAATCGCCGGAGAAAGGATTTAGGGGCGGCCACTCTCAGCAGCTATAGCGGCCGCATAGCAGACAATCGCGGCAAATAGCAACAACTTTTCCGGCGGGACAGATGATTTCTAGAGGTTTTTGCTGATTCTGAAGCCCTTTGGAGGGATTTGTGGAGGATTTGGCGGCGGCAGCCATAGCGTAGCGGCGAGGCTCCCGAGCAGCTATAGCGCCTATTTTGTGGGAGATTTTATTTCATGCTAATTAAAAAACACTCGAACACGCTGCTATCGGCATAGCCACCATAAACTCTAGCTAATTCATGCGAAAAACCACTCGGGGACGCACATCATCAGGTCATCGTCCCGCCCCAGCACGTCTGCCCCGCTGAAACCCGGATGCTGCTGGCAGGTTCCCGTCGAGAAGGATGAGCCCGGGCTCCCGCCGCACACGCTAACGGCGCCAGCGGAGTCTCCGCCATTGGCGTGGATCCCAGCTGCCGACCTGAGGCGCTGCACCTCCTCCGCAGTCGCTCTCAGCTTCTCCTTCAGCCTCAGCACCTGGCTGGCAGTCAGCTTGTGCAAGAACGAAGAGGAATTTGTATGTACGCCAGTGTGAGTGTGTATGAGCAAGCTTACCTCGTTCTCGAGGTGGCATTTGTGGAGGATGGCTGCGTCGTGGGCGTGCTTGAGCCTGGCGAACTCCTGCTCGAGCGTCTTGCTCTTGTGGCGCGCCCGGCGGTTCTGGAACCACACGGCGACCTGCTTGGGGTCGAGCCCGAGCTCGGCGGCCAGATACACCTTCCGGCCGGTCTCCAGCTTGCGTTCCTCCCGGAAGCTCAGCTCCAGCATCTCCGCCTGCTCATCGGTGAGCCGCCGCTTCTTGGGGTCCCCTCCTCCGTCCATCTCCCAGCCGTTACCATCCCCTCCGCCGCATCTCGCGGCCCTCCGCCGCCTGCGCCGAGCCTTCGGCTGGCTCTCCCGCTGCGCCGTGCCTGCACACACACAACAACGACATGGAAAAAAGGGCATCACATGCGTGTCCTGGCCGGTGAAAATGAAGCTACTGCAGCTGCATCATCGCATGCGCAAACACCGGGGGCGCGCGGCGTCGTACGTACCATTGGCCGCGAAGAAACGCGTGTCCACGTAGGAGGAACCAAAGAGCTGCTGGTTGTCCATGCCTGCTGTTCGGAGCTGAGGAGGGGAGAGAAGGGATGGTTGGAATTGGAAGATTAGAGGAAGGGGAGACGCGGTGGGTTGCGCTCTTGGTGTGGTGAGGTGAGGAACTGGATCGAGGGGAGGACCAACGGCCGCAAAGCGCTAGTTGAAGGAGGGGAGAGTGCGTGTCTGGAGGGAGAGAGACCTAGGCGTACGTGATATAAATAGGTGGCAGAGGTGCCCAGCGGCAAGCGCCGGTGGGGCTCCGGCCGGCTAGGTGCTTTCCGAGCCAGGCCGTCTGGCCGGGGAGATGTGAGAGTGATCGGGGGCAAACGTTGGATCCAGCCAAGTACTTTACTGTTGCACACTCACACTCACTAGCTTCCTCACTCGCCCGCGCCATTATCTGCTCATTGCTGACGCACTCTATGCCACTTAATTTTGGAGACTCTGGATTTCTTTGGAGTACATAATTCTCTTTTTTCACAAATACGCATGTTGCGTATGAGGCTAGACATTACATTTGTAACATCGTCGTATAGCATACGCTAGAAGGCGCATACGGGAACACATTTGAGCAAAGAGAGAGGGTTGCTCATTCCCAAGTAGCAATGAAAATTTGATTACAGAGATAACGATTCTTAGAGCATCTCTAATAGGTGCCTTATAATAGGGCCTAACCGCTTTTTACATTGCCGGGGGACAAAAACGGTGCTTCAATAGATGCCCTATACACAAATTCTTTTACTCAAAATTTACAACACCTAAAATACAACACCAATTTGCAACACTTGGGTGGCTGGAGCAAAACAAAGTCGGTCACGCACGAGTCGCCAACCGTCACGCTGAAAGTTCCCGCGCCATGCGCATCCCCACCTGTTGCCGCTCGCATGACAACTGATGGAGCCCAGCCCATGGATGACCCCTCGAACCCCGCAGCCACCGAGCCGCTCTGGCTCTTCTGACCATGGCGGCATCGCCCTCTCCTGATACACCCTTCGCCGGCGCCGCCATGTCCCCCTAATCGGCACGGTGGATTTGCGTCCCCATGACCCACCGCCCCCACCGAGAAGGAGCTGCCGGTGCAGAAGAAGACCGCCGCGACCAATCAATGAGGCGGCGGCGGTGGGAAAGAGGCCTCCGCATGAACCCTTCATCCCGTCACCATGCCCCCTCCCCTCCCGCTCCATCGCCTACTGCGACTTCTTCGGTGGCGGCTGTTTCTTTTGGACTCCCCCCCCCACCTCCAGCCGTGGAGAACGAGCTGTCAACGCTCATCGCCGTCTTCGGTAACATGTTCGACGAAATGTCGGAGAGGTAAAACAATCCCTTGTTTTTCATTTTTTTTGTCAATTGGAGATGAGTGCAATGATGATGTGCATATGTGCTTATATTAAGTTTTGTGTGTGCATTTGTAGTGCTGATGATGATACATTTTTAACTTCACAAATGTTGTAAATAAAGAAAAAAAAGGCTTTTGAAAATGAAAGAAATGGGGTAGAGGGCGGCAGCCAAGCGGCGCAAGGCGGCGGCAGAGGAGAAGAGGCTGCAGAGGAGCGGACGGTGGAGCTCGAGGAGAGGAAGGTGGTTGTTGACGAACTTAAGGGCGCCAAGGAAAAAGCGAAAAGACTTATGTTCATGGACATAAGTTGTCTTGGCGTGAAGCAAGAGGCATACATGTTGATCTTCGTCGCGATGAAATGTTGGCAAAGGAGGCCATGCTATGAGCAACATGATGGGGGGCGACATGGTAGGAGGAATGGGTGGCAACATGGGAGGATTCACGGGTGGTTTGATGAACATGATGCATGGGAGGTGGCTTTGGTAAAAATGATAGGTGCCATGGGAGGTGCCTATGGTGGTGCGATGGGTGCTATAGGAGGTGGATTTTGTGGTACGATGGGTGGAGGCATAATGGGTGTCTTGGTGGAACAATGGGTGCCATGGGAGATGGCTTTGGTAACACCATGGGTGCCATGAGAGCTGGCTTCGGTCAAGGTCAAGGTGACGGCATCGATGGTGCACCATGTGACATGAACATGAAAAAGCCAGTGATGGCCATGAGGCCAATGTTCACAACGAGACCATTGTCGACACTGTGGCAAGTGACAACGGAGAAGAGGAAATTTGAAAGGCTATGATACCTTTATGTTTATGTGCACTTTTGTTTGCTTCTACGATGAACTATGTTTGATACGATGCACTAGACGCTATGGTTTGCATTTCAAATTAATATGTGGATTCGTTGGTTAATTTGATATTTTTTGAGTTATGTGTGATGATTTTGAAAAGTTCAAATTAGTCATAGCTCATATATTGGTGTATATATGCATTTGAAGACAAAAAAATTGTGGTGTGACTACCGCTTTCACTTTTATTTTAGGCCATCAATTGGACTTGAAGGGTTTTAGAGTTGTAAAAATGCACTTTATGGTGTTGCAAAGTTGCTCCAACCACCTTTTGGTGCCCTATTATAGGCCACCTATTGGAGATTCTTTTAGCCCTCTAGCAGTCAGTTTTGCTAAGTCAGTTTTGCTCAGCTGTGAGCTTCCTCCTGTATGGTGTGGACTAGGTGTGTATGTGATGGTGTGGCACCGTCAAAGATGCAGGCATTGCGATGCTTCTAGATTGTTCAAGCGGTAGGAGAAACAAGTGTCCCGAGGACCTTGCGATGGTGAGCCGGGTAGTCTTGCATGGCCAAGGACAACCATTCGAAGAGGCTAGCAGTGTCGCTGGGTAGCTGGATGGTGAGACGGAACCAGTTGAGGATATCCTGCACCCATTTATCAGTATGATCTAAGCCGATCGACCAGTGTAAGCCAAGTGCAGCACTCGACTTATGTGGTTAAAAGGCTCTTCGTTCAATATTTATCATGTATTTTCGTGTACTGTTTCTCTTACTTTATTGAAGTAGGGGTCCGAGGGGGGGGGGCACATATGACAGTCGTTAATTTCGAGGTTAGGGCATCTCTAGCAGATCCCGTAAACCGGGCCACCCGCAAAATAATCGCCGATTTACGGGATGCATACCATTTTGCCGGCCCGAATAGATGTCGTATATTCGACCATCCCAGAATTTTTTTGCGGGATCCTAGATACACCGGCCCATTTCCTCCATATATGTGGGATTTGAGCTCTTTTTTAGAGGGACCTGTAAAACATAGAAACTATTGGCGGGAGGGAAGTTTCAGCTCCCCGCCTTCCATCCTCGCCCAACCGCCACCGTCAGAGCTCTATTCCGGCCATCCTCGCCGCCGGTTCGCCCCCACGTGCAGCCCGTCATGGCGTCCGACAAGGCACGGGCGGAGCTCGACGCCCTCCGCCATCGTGCGTGCAGCCCGTCACGGTTTTGATGAGGCGTGGGCGGAGCTCGACGCTCTCCTCCGCGTGTGTGTAGCCCGTCACAGCATCTGACAAGGAGTGTGGCGGCATGGGGGAGGGGGAGAAGCAGAGCCTCCGACCGGCGAGGATGGGAGGAGGGGAGCTGCCAAGGGGAGCCGCCGCCACCACTGTGCGCCAGTCCGCTCGAACTGCTCCTGTACGTGGGCCGGCCAGCGATGGAGAGGAGTTGCTGGACACTGGCATCTTGAGGACCCAATTGTAATTTATATTCTGTGGTTCGGGTCTGTTGTGTTGTTTTGCATGGATTTATAAGGGATCTGTTCTAGCGAAACAAAAATCATACTATAAAAA
The DNA here is from genome assembly GCF_056163025.1 of Triticum urartu. Classification (NCBI taxonomy): domain Eukaryota; kingdom Viridiplantae; phylum Streptophyta; class Magnoliopsida; order Poales; family Poaceae; genus Triticum; species Triticum urartu. The sequence goes on along the minus strand of NC_141874.1, from coordinate 615,335,916 downwards.
CATGAAAAAAAAGTTTTATAGTATTCTGCAAACCGATTTTTAAGTACAGGATATACCGGATCTGCTATAAATGCTTTTAGAGATGCGGCGTTGTTTGGATCGTGAGTTTTTAGGGAACCAGTTAGCTAAAAACGTGTTTCAGATTCTAACCAAGTAAAACTTTGTTTGGTTAATCTATCTATTCTTGGATAAGAAAAACTTGGTTCTCGTAACACTCATATTTTGCGTTTTTGGAAAAACGACTCAGAGACGTTTTTGCACAAACGCGTTTTGGAAAAAACAGGTTTCACCTCCGGTGTGTGGCGTGTTGTGGAGCTCCTGGATAAGAATGTCTTCCACCACGAGGCCGAGCGCCGGCGCCGACGTCGGGGACCTGCGGCAGCGAGGACGGACGGTGGCGGCCGACGGCTGTGCTGCAGGATGAAGCGGCGGCTGCGCCGTGTACGGCCATGGTGACGGCGACCTCGTGGTCCTCCCGGACGGCACAACATTGCCTGTTTCCGTCAAGAACCTCGAGCGTGCCGTCCCAGCGCTTGTAGTCTAGCCCCGGCATGGCCGTCGCCATGTGGTTGACTGCAATGGGTACGCACGACACCGTGACAACGGTGGTCTTGCCCGGCACTGAAATGCAGCAGCTTGGAGTAGAGTCTTCGTGTGGATGACGACCTCGACGACCAGGGGAAACGCCCTGCCGGCGGACGGACATGGAGTTGTGTTGGCCGGATGGAAGGTGAGCATCAGCCCAGGGCAGATTCTATGTCAGGGGCGATGACCTCGGCGACCAGGGAGGTCCGCTGGCATCTGCGAACGGGATCAGTGTGGCCGGAGCGGGACGTGAGCAGCAGCCACGAAGGAGTGCTAGGCTGGAGCTCGAAAGATTCATCAATGGTGGACGAGCGGGGAAAGTAGGAAGAGGTCTGCGTGACGTATGATAGGCTAATCATTGTATATCCAAACAAAGAATTATACAATGCCAATCAATTAGTTTTCGAACCCAAACACAATTTTCCATAGACCCGTCTTGATAAAACCCACTTGGAAAACGGATTTGGCTAAAAATCGGCTAAAAACTGATTTTCTATATACCCGTGGCTAACGCTCCTAATCCAAACCCTCCGAGGCAAAAACAAGAGAGCGGCTCGACAGGTGACCATTGCTACTCAATGAGCTTGCTCCAGGAAAGGGCTGTCGCTTTCATAGATCGGCCCTCCGGTCTTAAACTCGCTCTAGTTTATACATGCATCTTGTTTTGAATTTGATGCCTGGTGTACTAGTCCATGAGCTAGTAGTATAGCGGACCCTTCACTCTCCATGCATCAGCTATACAAAGCTGCTCGAAGTCAAATCTGTTCTGTCCGTTCGCAAAAAAGATGGGGGTGAGAACTCAACTCACATCTGTGTACGAGAACGTACACATGCACGCTCTGCGTTTGCATGATACATCAGATCGATCAGTACGGATAAGGGATAGTATCTACTCTGTATCCAATCTAGATGAAGTGCAAGAAGAGATCATTGGCAATTCGGCCATGACACACGCATGCGGTAACCTGCCTGCAGAATTTGCTAACCCATCACTTGAGCAAAATAAATTAGCTACCCCGCACGCCTGCACTCTGCAGGATACGTTGAACAAGGAGAGATATCCATGCATTTATGATTGTGCAGGGGCGAGCCTCGGAGATGAGCTGGGATGATCTTTAGTGGCCGGCGAGCGAGGAAGGAAGGAAGAAAGGGAAAGAAAGAGATCAAATCAAGGTCATGCAGCGAGAGGCGCAGGCGAGAGGGGGAGCTCAGCTGGACAGCGGGTGTAGCCCGGGAGACGAGGGGCCTAGGCACATGGCGCGCGGGCCGAGTAGGGCTAGGCGGAATCCCCCACGCGTCGACCAGCGGCTGGCTCCGGACTCCCCACAGCGGGACCATCCGGCCCCTGCCACCGTCTACGTGTCGGCACCCGCTAGGCGCGCGCCACCCTCCGACTCCTCCGTCCGCCCATCCATCCTTTACCCTAGTTTTCTCTAGGGCGGACCGTCATCTCTGCAAATTGAGATGCAAAGATGACAGACACACCAGGCACCAGGGACTCACTTCCTTCACACCCTGTGAGCTACTAGTATTTCTAGTCTCCGCACTGTCACTGACGGTGCCGCCACCATTCCTTTGTATCTCAACTGCAAAGCTGGCGGCCGGTGTAACTCGGCCGGATCCTGGATCGATTTGTTTGTTCGAATCCAACTCATTCACGACAGCCAATAATCTCCTCACGCATGCACATACACACTGCCCATGAAACCATTTCCCAATAAGGCTTATCTACGTACGCCTCCCTGTTTCGAATCTCAGGCCCGGCCGCGAAGCTGCGAGAAACATGTTAGCCTCCATGGACGTTCTTGGCTGCAAGTGTCAAGTATCAACACGTACACTTCCGGATCCGTGTGTGATCCGTATGCGTTGTCAATACAGCGTATGTTTCTTGCATGCATGCTCTCTCTACGTAGAAGATGGACACGCATCGATTCTGCAGGTTAGCACGAGAACTACGTACGTAAGCTGTAGAGTGCAGTTGTATGATACTGCCTAATTAGATTAAAGCCAAGAATTAAAGCAAGAGAACACAAGCTCAACTTCTGTCCAAACGAAGTACATAATTACAAGTATTAACTGAAGGGTGGGTAATTCCTGCTACTGGCTAAGTAGATTATACACTTGTATCTGTAGGATAGTATATGCATGGTTCAAGGTTTTCAAGGAGACAGTTGCTAAAGAATGGGTATCTTGCGACTTACATGTAAGGGCAGCTCATCAATGGGTATCTTAAATTGCCATCTTTCGACACTCGACTAATGTTAGCGATATGTATGCCTAATGTCAGCTTCAAGATTGTCACAGAAGTTGGTACGAACCGTCTGACACAGATCACTCATTCTGTGGTTCAACTATCTCAAGTTTCCTTCATGCATAGGTGGCACATACTCGAGGGAGTTTTCGTCCTCCATGAAATCCATTCGAAGAAACTTGATGGTGTGGTCTTCAACGTGGATTTCGAAAAGGCTTATGATAAAGTGAAGTGGCCATTCTTACACCAAGCCTTGTGTATGAAAGGGTTGGATGTGTCCTGGCGAAGGTAGGTTGAATCTTTTGTACAGGTAGGCAACATTGGAATCAAGGTTAATGATGATATAGGTCATTACTTCCAAACACAAAAAGGATTGAGATAGGGAGATCTGATGTCTCCTACCCTTTTTAATGTTGTCCTTGATATGTTGGCCGCTCTCATCAATAGAGTGAAAGAAGACGGCCAGGTAGGTGGTCATATCCTACATCTGGTGGATGGTGCGGTATCCATTCTACAATATGCACATTATTTTCATGGAACATGATCTAGCCAAGGCAAGGAATATGAAATTAGTTTTATGCCTTTTTGAACAACTGTCCAGGCCGAAAATTAATTTCAACAAGAGTAAATTATTCTGTTTTGGATGCGCCAAAGAAGAACAGAATAACTATAAACTGTTGATTGGTTGCGAGCTAGGTTCTTTACCTACCTGGGAATCCCAATGCAGAGTGAAAATGTATTGAAGATCGATTGGAAAAGAAATTGAGTTGCTGGAAGGGAAAACTCTTATCTTATGGGGGGCGGTTGGTCCTTATAAACTCGGTACTCACGAGCATGTCGATGTTTCTTCTTTCCTTCTTTGAGGTACCCGTAGGAGTACATAAAAAACTGGATTTCTATCGATCTCGAGTTTTCTGTCAAATTGACAAGAACAAAACCAAATATAGGTATGCCAAATGGGATATTATTTGTAGGCCGAAGGACCAAGGTGGCTTGGGCATTGAAAATCTCGAAGTAAAAAATAAGTGCCTGCTTAGCAAATGGCTATATAAACTGCGGGTGAAGACGGATGGGGTATGGATACAGCTCTTGCGTAATAAATACTTAGATTCTAAAACACTTGCACAAGTTATGGCACAACCGTCTGACTCTCCTTTTTGGAAGGGGCTTATGATAACAAAGAATTCCTTCTTTAACAGGAGCAAATTCATTGTAGGGAATGGACAAGATACCGGTATTTTGGGAGACATCTGGTTGGGTGATACCCCACTAGTCATGCAGTATCCTTCCCTCTATAACATTGTGCAACGGAAAGAGGTTTTTGTTTGTACGGTGTTGGGGTTTGTTCCTCTTAACATTAAGTTCAGACAATCATTAATAGGTGAATGATGGGATAGATGGCTGCATCTCGTGCGCAAGTTAATAGAGTTAACCTTTCTGATGCAGCAGACTCCTTTCATTGGAAATTGTCCGTGTCACGAGTCTTCTCAGTTAAGTCTACGTATAGAGACTTGATAAACACTGGGATCATCCCGAGGTCGATCCACATTTGGAAAATTAAGGTTTTGTTGAAAATCAAGGTGCTTATGCGGTTTATGCATAAGGGAGTCATTTTGGCAAAGGATAACTTGGCAACGCATAGCTGGGAAGGTATTAAACGTTGTTGTTTTTGTGATTAGGATGAAACAATAGAACACTCTTTTTCCCATTTGCTAAGTTACTGCGGCGGACCATTCATGTATCCTTTAACGTTGCTCCGCCCGTCTCGGTTACACATTTATTTCGGACTTGGTTGACTGGAATTGAGCCTAAAACTACCACACATATTCGAGTAGGAGCGTGTGTATTACTTTGACACATGCTCCGTGAACTACACTTGCACTAATTATAGTTATATTGCAATGTTTGCATTGACTTAAAAAGGTGTTTAACTAATGGAAGCGCCCTTACTCCTGGACAAGTCACGCTCCTGCTTCCCAACTTCCAACTGATCTCCATGGATCTGACAAAAATATGCAACTCAAAGTCTTGAATGGAGATGTAATCAAAGCCCTAAGGTCAAATCTTTTTCTTCTGAATGTCCAACGATATGGTATGGGCCTCTTGAGAAGGAAATTGAAAACAAAATTAGTAATAAGAATAACATAGGACTAAGATATTATATCTACTATGAATGTCTTGAAACAGGCTCTCCTCCCGGTTTATATATAAAGCACCGAACCAAATAGAGAGTACACGCCCGAACGATACAAAATGGTGAGGTAGCCCTCTTACAAAGAAGATTCTAAGATACTAGGTGCACGTAGAACGTAGGCAACTATGTTACCGACAGAAAATACAGGATGGTCTGAGTACAAAGCCACGGTACACCCAAGGACACCTAAGTTCTTGACAACGCCCTCGGGGAGGGAAATGAAGGAAATATGCCCTAGAGGCAATAACAAAGTTGTTATTTATATTTCCTTATATCATGATAAATATTTATTATTCATGCTAGAATTGTATTAACCAGAAACTTAGTACATGTGTGAATACATAGACAAACAGAGTGTCCCTAGTATGCCTCTACTTGACTAGCTCGTTAATCAAAAATGGTTAAGTTTCCTAACCATATACATGTGTTGTCATTTGATGAACGTGATCACATTATTAGAGAATGATGTGATGGACATGACCCATCCGTTAGCTTAGCATAAATGATTGTTTAGTTTTATTGCTATTGCTTTCATCATGACTTATACATGTTCCTCTAACTATGAGATTATGCAACTCCCGAATACCGGAGGAACACCTTGTGTGCTATCAAATGTCACAACGTAACTGGGTGATTATAAAGATGCTCTAAAGATGTCTCCAATGGTGTTTGTTGAGTTCGCATAGATCGATATTAGGATTTGTCACTCCGTGTATCGGAGAGGTATCTCTGGACCCTCTCGGTAATGCACATCACTATGAGCCTTGCAAGGAATGTGAGTAATGAGTTAGTCACGGGATGATGCATTACAGAATGAGTAAAGAGACTTGCCGGTGACAAGATTGAACTGGGTATGATGATACCGACGATCGAATCTCGGGCAAGTAACATACCGATGACAAAGGGAACAACGTATGTTGTTATGTGGTTTGACCGATAAAGATCTTTGTAGAATATGTAGGAACCAATATGAGCATCCAGGTTCCAATATTGGTTATTGACCGGAGATGAGTCTCGGTCATTTCTACACAGTTCTCGAACCCGTAGGGTCCGCATGCTTAACGTTTGATGTACCCGTAGGGTCTGCACGCTTAACGTATGCCTTTATGAGTTATGTGATTTGATGTACCGAAGGTTGTTCGGAGTCCTGGATGTGATCACGGACATGACGAGGAGTCTCGAAATGGTCGAGACATAAAGATTGATATATTGGAAGACTATATTCGGACAGCGGAATAGTTCCAAGGTGTATTGGGTATTTTTTGGAGTACCGGGGGGTTACTGGAACCTCCCGGGGGTTTATTGGGCCTCATGGGCCTATTGGTGGAAGAGAGGAGGCTGGCCAAGGCAGGGCGCGCGCCCCCCTAGCCCTAATCGAATTGGACTAGGGGGTCGGCCCCCCTTTCGTTCTCTCCTCCCTCACCTTCCCCCTTCTCCTTGTTGGAATAGGAAAGGGGGGTTGAATCCTACTTGGAGTAGGATTGCCCCCCCTGGCGCGCCTCCTCCCCTTGGCCGGCCTCCTCCTCCCTCCCCCTTTATATACATGGGAGGGGGGGCACCCCAAAGGCACCCGAAAGTTTCTCTTAGTCGTGTGCGGTGCCCCCCTCCACAGAAACACACCTTGGTCATATCGTTGTAGTGCTTAGGAGAAGCCCTGCGCCGGTAACTTCATCATCACCGTCACCACGCCGTCGTGCTGATGAAACTCTCCCTCGACATCAGTTGGATCAAGAGTTCGAGGCACATCACCGAGCTGAACGTGTCCAGATCACGGAGGTGTCGTACGTTCGGTACTTGATCGGTTGGATAGCGAAGACGTTCGACTACATCAACCGCGTTGCTTAACGCTTCCACTTTTGGTCTACGAGGGTACATAGACACACTCTCCCCTCTCGTTGCTATGCATCTCCTAGATAGATCTTGGGTGATCGTAGGAATTTTTTTAAAATACTGCATTCCCCAACAGTGGCATCCGAGTCAGGTCTATGCGTAGATGTTATATGCATGAGTAGAACACAAAGAGTTGTGGGCGATAATAGTCATACTGCTTACCAGCATGTCATACTTTGATTTGGCGTTATTGTTGGATGAAGCGGCCCAGACCGACATTACATGACCGCGTTCATGAGACTAGTTCTACCGACGTGCTTCGCACACAGGTGGCTAGTGGGTGTATGTTTCTCCAGCTTTAGATGAATCGAGTGTGACTACGCCCGGTCCTTGTTAACGATTAAAACAGCAAACTTGACGAAAAATCATTGTGGTTTTTGATCCGTTGGTAAGAACGGTTCTTGCTAAGCCCGTAGCAGCCACGTAAAACTTGCAACAACAAAGTAGAGGATGTCTAACTTGTTTTTGAGGACATGTTGTGATGTGATATGGTCAAGACATGATGAGGTATAAATTGTTTATAAGATGATCATGTTTTGTTAAAGTTATTGACAACTGGCAGGAGCCTTATGGTTGTCTCTTTATTGCATAAGATGCAAGCGCCATATAATTGCTTTACTTTATCGCTATGTGATAGCAATAGTTGCAAAAGAAATAGTTGGCGAGACGACCATGTGAAGACACGTTGATAAAGATCAAGATGATGGAGATCATGGTGTCGTGCCGGTGATGATAGAAATCATGACGGTACTTTGGAGATGGAGATCAAAGGCACAAGATGATGATGGCCATATCATGTCACATATTTTGATTGCATGTGATGTTTATCTTTTATGTATCTTATTTTCCTTAGTACGACGATAGAATTATGAGATGATCCCTTACTTCAAGGTATAAGTGTTCTCCCTGAGTATGCACCGTTGCGACAGTTCTTCGTGCTGAGACACCACGTGATGATCGGGTGTGATAAGCTCTACGTTCACATACAACGGGTGCAAGCCAGTTTTGCACATGCAGAATACTCGGGTTAAACTTGACGAGCCTAGAATATGCAGATATGGCCTCGGAACACTGAGAACGAAAGGTCGAACGTGAATCATATAGTAGATATGATCAACATAGTGATGTTCACCATTGAAAACTACTCCATCTCACGTGACGATCGGACATGGTTTAGTTGATATGGATCACGTGATCACTTAGAGGATTAGAGGGATGTTTATCTAAGTGGGGGTTCTTAAGTAATATGAGTAATTAAACTTAAATTTATCATGAACTTAGTCCTGATAGTACTTGCATATCTATGTTGTAGATCAATTGCTCGCGTATAGCTTCCCCATTTTATTTATGATATGTTGCTAGAGAAAACTATGTTGAAAGATTTTAGTAGCAATGATGCGGACAAGCTCTGTGATCTGAGGATTATCCTCATTGCTGCACAGAAGAATTATGTCCTTGATGAACCGCTAGGTGACGGACCTATTGCAGGAGCAGATGCAGATGTTATGAACGTTTGGCAAGCTCGGTACGATGACTACTTGATAGTTTAGTGCGCCATGCTTTACGGCTTAGAACCGGGACTTCAAAAACGTTTTGAATGCCATAGAGCATAAAAGATGTTCCAAGAGTTGAAATTAGTATTTCAGACTCATGCCCGTGTCGAGAGGTATGAGACCTCTGACAATACTTTGCCTACAAGATGGAGGGGAATAGCTCAACCAGTGAGCATGTGCTCAGATTGTCTGGGTACTACAATTGCTTGAGTCAAGTGGGAGTTAATCTTCTAGATAAGATAGTGATTGACAGAGTTCTCTAGTCACTATCACCAAGTTACTGGAACTTAGTGATGAACTATAATATGCAAGGGATGATGTAAAACCATTCCCGAGCTCTTCGCAATGCTAAAATCGACGAAGGTAGAAATCAAGAAAAGCATCAAGTGTTGATGGTTGACAAGACCACTAGTTTCAAGTAAAAGGGCAAGGGAAAGAAAGGGAACTTCAAGAAAAATGGCAAGCAAGTTGGCACTCCCATGAAGAAGCCCAAAGCTAGACCCAGGCCTGAAACTGAGTGCTTCTACTGCAAAGGAAATGGTCACTGGAAGTGGAACTGCCCCAACTACTTGCGGATAAGAAGGATGGCAAAGTGAACAAAAGTATATATGATATACATGTTATTGATGTGTACTTTACTAGTGTTCATAGTAGCCCCTGGGTATTTGACACTGGTTTGCTATGATTAGCAACTTGAAACTGGAGTTACAAAATGAACAGAGACTAGTCGTGAAGGAAATATGCCCTAGAGGCAATAATAAAGTTATTATTTATTTCCTTATTTCATGATAAATGTTTATTATTCATGCTAGAATTGTATTAACCGGAAACATAATACATGTGTGAATACATAGACAAACAGAGTGTCACTAGTATGCCTCTACTTGACTAGCTCGTTGATCAAAGATGGTTAAGTTTCCTAACCATAGACATGAGTTGTCATTTGATTAACGGGATCAAATCATTAGGAGAATGATGTGATTGACTTGACCCATTCCGTTAGCTTAGCACTTGATCGTTTAGTTTGTTGCTATTGCTTTCTTCATGACTTATACATGTTCCTATGACTATGAGATTATGCAACTCCCGTTTACCAGAGGAACACTTTGTGTGCCACCAAACATCACAACGTAACTGGGTGATTATAAAGGTGCTCTACAGGTGTCTCCAAAGGTACTTGTTGGGTTGGCGTATTTCGAGATTAGGATTTGTCACTCCGATTGTCGGAGAGGTATATCTGGGCCCACTCGGTAATGCACATCACTATAAGCCTTGCAAGCATTGCAACTAATGAGTTAGTTGCGGGATGATGTATTACGAAATGAGTAAGAGACTTGCCGGTAACGAGATTGAACTAGGTATTGAGATACCGACGATCGAATCTCGGGCAAGTAACATACCGATGACAAAGGGAACAACGTATGTTGTTATGCGGTCTGACCGATAAAGATCTTCGTATAATATGTAGGAGCCAATATGGGCATCCAGGTCCCGCTATTGGTTATTGACAAGAGAGGTGTCTCGGTCATGTCTACATAGTTCTCGAACCCGTAGGGTCCGCACGCTTAACGTTCGTTGACGATATAGTACTATGAGTATGAGTTATGTATGTTGGTGACCGAATGTTTTTCGGAGTTTTGGATGAGATCACAGATATGACGAGGAACTCCGGAATGGTCCCGAAGTAAAGATTGATATGTGGATAGTAGTGTTTGATCTCCGGAAGGGTTCCGGAATTCACCGGAAGGGGTTCCGGATGTTCCGCGAAATGTTTGGGCACGAGAACACTTTATCTGGGCCAAAGGGGAAAGCCCACGAGGCTTTTGGAAAGTGCAAAAGGAAGTTTTGCGGAGACCAGAGGCTAGACGCCAGGAACCCTGACGTCTAGGGGGTAGACGCCGGGAACCCTGGCGTCTAGCCCTGGAGTTCAAGAAGGACTCTTGCCTTTCGGGTGAAACCGACTTTGAGGAGGCTTTTACTCCAAGTTTCGACCCCAGGGCTCAACATATAAATAGAGGGGTAGGGCTAGCACCAAAGACACATCAAGAAACACTAATCCGTGTGCCGGCAACCCCGTCCCCTCTAGTTTATCCTCCGTCATAGTTTTCATAGTGCTTAGGTGAAGCCCTGCGGAGATTGTTCTTCACCAACACCGTCACCACACCGTCGTGCTGCCGGAACTCATCTACTACTTCGCCCCTCTTGCTGGATCGAGAAGGCGAGGACGTCACCGAGCCGAACGTGTGCAGAACTCGGAGGTGCCGTGCTTTCGGTACTTGGATCGGTCGGACGTGAAGACGTACGACTACATCAACCGCGTTGATATAACGCTTCTGCGAACGGTCTACGAGGGTACGTAGACAACACTCTCCCCTCTCGTTGCTATGCATCACCATGATCTTGCGTGTGCGTAGGATTTTTTTTGAAATTGCTACGTTCCCCAACAGTGGCATCCGAGCCTAGGTTTTATGCGTTGATGTTGTGCACGAGTAGAACACAAGTGAGTTGTGGGCAATATAAGTCATACTTCTTACCAGCATGTCATACTTTGGTTCGACGGTATTGTTGGATGAAGCGGCCCGGACCGACATTACGCGTACGCTTACGCGAGACTGGTTCTACCGACATGTTTTGCACACAGGTGGCTGGCGGGTGTCAGTTTCTCCAACTTTAGTTGAACGAAGTGTGGCTACGCCCGGTCCTTGCGAAGGTTAAAACAACACCAACTTGACAAACTATCGTTGTGGTTTTGATGCATAGGTAAGAACGGTTCTTGCTAAGCCCGTAGCAGCCACGTAAAACTTGCAACAACAAAGTAGAGGACGTCTAACTTTTTTTTGCAGGGCATGTTGTGATGTGATATGGTCAAGACATGATGCTAAATTTTATTGTATGAGATGATCATGTTTTGTAACCGAGTTATCGGCAACTGGCAGGAGCCATATGGTTGTTGCTTTATTGTATGCAATGCAATTGCGCTGTAATGCTTTACTTTATCACTAAGCGGTAGCGATAGTCGTGGAAGCATAAGATTGGCGAGACGACAACGATGCTACGATGGAGATCAAGGTGTCACACCAGTGACAATGGTGATCATGACGGTGCTTCGGAGATGGAGATCACAAGCACAAGATGATGATGGCCATATCATATCACTTATATTGATTGCATGTGATGTTTATCTTTTATGCATCTTATCTTGCTTTGATTGACGGTAGCATTATAAGATGATCTCTCACTAAATTTCAAGATAAAAGTGTTCTCCCTGAGTATGCACCGTTGCCAAAGTTCGTCGTGCCCAGACACCACGTGATGATCGGGTGTGATAAGCTCTACGTCCATCTACAATGGGTGCAAGCCAGTTTTGCACATGCAGAATACTCAGGTTAAACTTGACGAGCCTAGCATATGCAGATATGGCCTCGGAACACTGAGACCGAAAGGTTGAGCGTGAATCATATAGTAGATATGATCAACATAATGATGTTCACCATTGAAAGCTACTCCATTTCACGTGATGATCGGTTATGGTTTAGTTGATTTGGATCACGTGATCACTTAGAAGATTAGAGGGATGTCTTTCTAAGTGGGAGTTCTTAAGTAATATGATTAATTGAACTTAAATTTATCATGAACTTAGTCCTGGTAGTATTAGCTTATCTATGTTGTAGATAAATAGCTCGCGTTTAGCTCCCCTGTTTTATTTTGATATGTTCCTAGAGAAAACCAAGTTGAAAGATGCTAGTAGCAATGATGCGGATTGGATCCGTGATCTGAGGTTTATCGTCATTGCTGCACAGAAGAATTATGTCCTTAATGCACCGCTAGGTGACAGACCTATTGCAGGAGCAGATGCAGACGTCATGAACGTTTGGCTAGCTCAATATGATGACTACTTGATAGTTTAGTGCACCATGCTTAACAGCTTAGAATCGGGACTTCAAAGACGTTTTGAACGTCATGGATCATATGGATGTCCCAGGAGTTGAAGTTAATATTTCAAGCAAATACCCGAGTTGAGAGATATGAAGTCTCCAACAAGTTCTATAGCTAAAAGATGGAGGAGAATAGCTCAAGCAGTGAGCATGTGCTCAGATTGTCTGGGTACTACAATCGCTTGAATCAAGTGGGAGTTAATCTTCCAGATAAAATAGTGATTGATAGAATTCTCTAGTCACCATCACCAAGTTAGCAGAACTTCGTGATGAACTATAATATGCAAGGAATAACGGAAACGATTCCCAAGCTCTTCGTGATGCTAAAATCGACGAAGGTAGAAATCAAGAAAAGCATCAAGTGTTGATGGTAAAACCACTAGTTTCAAGTAAAGGGACAAAGGGAAGAAAGGGGAACTTCAAGGAGAACGGCAAACAAGTTGCTGCTCAAGTGAAAAAACCCAAGTCTGGACCTAAGCCTGAAACTTAGTGCTTCTACTGCAAAGGGATTGGTCACTGGAAGCGGAACTACCCCAAGTAATTGGCGGATAAGAAGGATGGCAAAGTGAACAAAGGTATATTTGATATACAAATTATTGATGTGTACTTTACTAGTGTTCATAGCAACCCCTCGGTATTTGATACTGGTTCAGTTGCTAAGAGTAGTAACTCAAAACGGGAGTTGCAGAATGAACAGAGACTAGTCAACGGTGAAGTGATGATGTGTGTTGGAAGTGGTTCCAAGATTGATATGATCATCATCGCGCACTCCCTATACTTTCGGGATTAGTGTCGAACCTAAATAAGTGTTATTTGGTGTTTGCGTTGAGCATGAATATTACTTGATCATGTTTATTGCAATACGGTTATTCATTTAAGTAAGAGAATAAATTGTTGTTCTGTTTACATGAATAAAACCTCCTATGGTCATACACCCAATGAAAATGGTTTGTTGGATCTCGATCGTGGTGATACACATTCTCATAATATTGAAGCCAAAAGATGCAAAGTTAATAATGATAGTGCAACTTATTTGTGGCACTACCGTTTAGGTCATATTGGTGTAAAGCGCATGAAGAAAATCCATGTTGATGGGCTTTTGGAATCACTTGATTATGAATCAATTGATGCTTGTGAACCGTGCCTCATGGGCAAGATGACTAAGACTCCACTCTCCGGAACAATGGAGCAAGCAACTGACTTATTGGAAATAATACATACTGATGTATGCAGTCCGATGAATGTTGAGGCTCGCGGCGGGTATCGTTATTTTCTGACCTTTACAGATGATTTGAGCAGATATGGGTATATCTACTTAATGAAACACAAGTCTGAAACATTTGAAAAGTTCAAAGAATTTCAGAGTGAAGTGGAGAATCATCGTAACAAGAAAATAAAAGTTTCTACGATATGATCGCAGAGGTAAAATATTTGAGTTAAGAGTTTGGCCTTCATTTAAAACAATGTGAAATAGTTTCACTACTCACGCCACCTGGAACACCACAGTGTAATGGTGTGTCCGACCGTCATAACCGTACTTTATTAGATATGGTGCGATCTATGATGTCTCTTACCGATCTACCACTATCGTTTTGGGGTTATGCATTAGAGACAACTGCATTCACGTTAAATAGGGCACCATCTAAACCCTTTAAGACGACATCGTATGAACTATGGTTTGGCAAGAAACCTAGGCTGTCGTTTCTTAAAGTTTGGGACTGCCATGCTTATGTGAAAAAGTTTCAACATGATAAGCTCGAACCCAAATCGGAGAAGTAAATCTTCATAGGATACCCAAAAGAAACTGTTGGGTACACCTTCTATCACAGATCCGAAGGAAAGACATTCGTTGCTGAGAATGGATCCTTTCTAGAGAAGGAGTTTCTCTCGAAAGAAGTGAGTGGGAGGAAAGTGGAACTTGATAAAGTAACTGTACCTTCTCCCGAATTGGAAAATAGTTCATCACAGAAATCAGTTCCAGTGATGTCTACACCAATTAGTGAGGAAGCTAATGATGAAGATCATGTAACTTCAGATCAAGTTACTACCGAAACCTCATAGGTAAACCAGAGCGAGATCCGCACTAGAGTGGTACGGTAATCCTGTTCTGAAGGTCATGTTACTTGACCATGACGAACCTACGAACTATGAGGAAGCGATGATGAGCCCAGATTCCGCGAAATGGCTTGAGGCCATGAAATCTGAGATGAGATCCATGTATGAGAACAAAGTATGGACTTTGATTGACTTGCCCATTGATCGGCGAGCCATTGAGATTAAATGGATCTTCAAGAGGAAGACGGACACTGATAGTGGTGTTACTATCTACAAAGCTAGAATTGTCGCAAAAGGTTTTCGACAAGTTCAAGGTGTTGACTACGATGAGAGTTTCTCACTCGTATCTATGCTTAAGTCTGTCTGAATCATGTTAGCAATTGCCACATTTTATGAAATCTGGCAAATGGATAAACAAAACTACATTCCTTAATGGATTTATTAAAGAAGAGTTGTATATGATGCAACAAGAAAGTTTTGTCAATCCTAAAGGTGCTAACAAAATATGCAAGCTCCAGCGATCCATCTATGGACTGGTGCAAGCATCTCGGAGTTGGAATATACGCTTTGATAATTTGATCAAAGCATATAGTTTTATACAGACTTGCGGTGAAGCCTGTATTTACAAGAAAGTGAGTGGGAGCACTATAACATTTCTGATAACTATATGTGAATGACATATTGTTGGTCGGAGATAATGTAGAATTATTCTGCAAAGCATAAAGGAATGTTTGAAAGGAGTTTTTCAAAGAAAGACCTCGGTGAAGCTGCTTACATACTGAGCATCAAGATCTATAGAGATAGATCAAGACGCTTGATAAGTTTTTCAATGAGTACATACCTTGACAAGATTTTGAAATAGTTCAAAATGGAACAGTCAAAGAAAGAGTTCTTGACTGTGTTACAAGGTGTGAAATTGAGTAAGACTCAAAGCCCGACCACGGCAGAAGATAGAAAGAAAATGAAAGTCATTCCCTATGCCTCAGCCATAGGTTCTATAAAGTATGCCATGCTGTGTACCAGACCTATTGTATACCCTGCCCTGAGTTTGGCAAGGGAGTGCAATAGTGATCTAGGAGTAGATCACTGGACATTGGTCAAAATTATCCTTACCGGAGTAAGGATATGTTTCTCGATTATGGAGGTGAAAAAAGGTTCGTCGTAAAGGGTTACGACGATGCAAGTTTTGACACTGATCCAGATGACTCTAAGTCTGAATCTGGATACATATTGAAAGTGGGAGCAATTAGCTAGAGTAGCTCCGTGCAGAGCATTGTTGACATAGAAATTTGCAAAATACATACGGATCTGAATGTTGCAGACCCGTTGACTAAACTTCTCTCACAAGAAAAACATGATCACACCTTATTACTCTCTGGGTGTTAATCACATAGCGATGTGAACTAGATTATTGACTCTAGTAAACCCTTTGGGTGTTGGTCACATGACGATGTGAACTATTGATGTTAAATCACATGGCGATGTGATCTAGATTATTGACTCTAGTGCAAGTGGGAGACTGAAGGAAATATGCCCTAGAGGCAATAATAAAGTTATTATTTATTTCCTTATTTCATGATAAATGTTTATTATTCATGCTAGAATTGTATTAACCGGAAACATAATACATGTGTGAATACATAGACAAACAGAGTGTCACTAGTATGCCTCTACTTGACTAGCTCGTTGATCAAAGATGGTTAAGTTTCCTAACCATAGGCATGAGTTGTCATTTGATTAACATGATAACATCATTAGGAGAATGATGTGATTGACTTGACCCATTCTGTTAGCTTAGCACTTGATCGTTTAGTTTGTTGCTATTGCTTTCTTCATGACTTATACATGTTCCTACGACTATGAGATTATGCAACTCCCGTTTACCGGAGGAACACTTTGTGTGCCACCAAACGTCACAACGTAACTGGGTGATTATAAAGGTGCTCTACAGGTGTCTCCAAAGGTACTTGTTGGGTTGGCGTATTTCGAGATTAGGATTTGTCACTCCGATTGTCGGAGAGGTATCTTTGGGCCCTCTCGGTAATGCACATCACTTAAGCCTTGCAAGCATTGCAACTAATGAGTTAGTTGCGGCATGATGTATTACGGAACGAGTAAAGAGACTTGCCGGTAACGAGATTGAACTAGGTATTTAGATGCCGATGATCGAATCTCGGGCAAGTAACATACCGATGACAAAGGGAACAACGTATGTTGTTATGCGGTCTGACCGATAAAGATCTTCGTAGAATATGTAGGAGCCAATATGGGCATCCAGGTCCCGCTATTGGTTATTGACAAGAGAGGTGTCTCGGTCATGTGTACATAGTTCTCGAACCCGTAGGGTCTGCATGCTTAACGTTCGTTGACGATATAGTACTATGAGTTATGTATGTTGGTGACCGAATGTTGTTCGGAGTTTTGGATGAGATCACAGATATGACGAGGAACTCCGGAATGGTCCGGAAGTAAATATTGATATGTGGATAGTAGTGTTTGATCTCCGAAAGGGTTTCGGAATTCATCGGAAGGGGTTCCGGATGTTTCCCGAAATGTTTGGGCATGAGAACACTTTATCTGGGCCAAAGGGTAAAGCCCACGAGGCTTTTGGAAAGTGAAAAAGGAAGTTTTGCGGAGACCAGAGGGTAGACGCTAGGAACCCTGGCGTCTAGGGGGTAGACGCCGGGAACCCTGGCGTCTAGCCCTGGAGTCCGAGAAGGACTCTT
This sequence comes from Triticum urartu, assembly GCF_056163025.1. Classification (NCBI taxonomy): domain Eukaryota; kingdom Viridiplantae; phylum Streptophyta; class Magnoliopsida; order Poales; family Poaceae; genus Triticum; species Triticum urartu. Next base: position 615,318,727 of record NC_141874.1, on the reverse strand, counting down.
GCCTTTTGTCGGAGTAATGGGCCACGGGTAGGCCAACCCGAGCCCCAGAACCTTTCAAGACATCGGGGCAGGCTGCGCCCCTCAAGGCCCCAGGACGAAGAGCCGCCTTCAAGAAGTCAATGGCAAGACGGCCGACTGACCACTCGTGGCCGAGTCCCAGGGACGACCGCAGGGAAAGCCGACTCCGGACTGGCGACTTCTGGAGAAGCCGGCTTTGGGGAGTCGGCCTGCGACTCCAACAAACCCCGTGACCTCATCAAGGGGGACGGGGCGGGAGAGTGGCTACAGTGAAGCCCACTCCCGCCCCTTACCAAGGGCGGGCATGGCCACAGCACGCCGTACCCCGGAAGATCTCCGTGCGGTGTGGCACTGTTGCCATGCCGGCCCTGACATCAGCACCGCAGGACCGAATCCTGCACCCACGACGGCTTGTCTGTACGGCTCAGAGGCAGCGGGTCCCACCAGTCGGTGAGACCCCAGGAGACGGCAAGAGGACCACTAGTCGGACCCGTCGGGAGTCGGCCCGGGGGAGTCGGCCGAGCCCTTCCCCGGGGCCCACGCACCATTAATCAAGATGTGATGGAGAGTGGCAATAGTGATCGCCCGCCAGGTGGCGAGGCTGTTGCCACAACCCCATGATCAAGCCCGCGTCATCAGAAGCATGGCATAGTAATCAGCAGCCGGCAAGACCCGCCCGCGGCGGACGCGGCCTGTCGGCTCCGTACCAGGCCAGTCGGCGGGGCCCGCCAGTCGGCGGGCCCCAGCGGTCGGCGGGGAAGACGGAGGCCAGAGGCGCTGACGGCTGGGCCCGCGTCCCGCCGGATTACCATTGTACCCCTGGGGGGTAGGCCTATATAAACCCCCCAGGGCACCCATACAAAGGGTTGGAACCCATTAGCTCTAGGCCAGATCATATAGAAGGGAGAGAGCTAGCCTTGCCCTCTCCTACCTCCAAGAAACAACTCAAGGAGCAACCGTGTAAACACTTTGCCATAGTGATCATGCGGAGACCCCGCAGAGCAGCAGTAGGGGTATTATCTCCCCGGAGAGCCCTGAAGCTAGGTAAGATTCGCCAGCGTGCATGCCTTCGCCTTATCCCGTTTCCAGGCACCGGCGACGTTCTACTCGCCCCCACCATGATAAGCCATCCTTTGGCATATGTCGCACCAAACCCCCGACACCTTTTGGGTGAAACCGACTTTGAGGAGGCTTTTACTCCAAGTTTCGACCCCAGGGCTCAACATATAAATAGAGGGGTAGGGCTAGCACCAAAGACACATCAAGACACACCAAGCCGTGTGCCGGCAACCCCGTCCCCTCTAGTTTATCCTCCGACATAGTTTTCGTAGTGCTTAGGTGAAGCCCTACGGAGATTGTTCTTCACCAACACCGTCACCACGCCGTCGTGCTGCCGGAACTCATCTACTACTTCGCCCCTCTTGCTGGATCGAGAAGGCGAGGACGCCACCGAGCCGAACGTGTGCAGAACTCGGAGGTGCCGTGCTTTCGGTACTTGGATCGGTCGGACGTGAAGACGAACGACTACATCAACCACGTTGATATAACGCTTCCGCGAATGGTCTACGATGGTACGTAGACAACACTCTCCCCTCTCGTCGCTATGCATCGCCATGATCTTGCGTGTGCGTAGGAATTTTTTTGAAATTACTATGTTCCCCAACAAGTCGAGAGCGCGGTGACGATGTGTGTTGGAAGTAATTCCAAGGTTGATAAGATCACCATCGCACACTCCCTTACCTTTGGGATTAGGGTTGATCCTAAAATAAATGTTATTTGGTGTTTGCTTTGAGCATAATATGATTGGATCATGTTTATTGCAATACGGTTATTCATTTAAGTCAAAGAATAATTGTTATTCTATTTACATGAATAAAACCTTCTGTGATCATACACCCAAGGTGAATGGTTTATTGAATCTTGATTGTAGTGATACACGTATTCATAATATTGAAGCCAAAAGATGCAAGGTTAATAATGATAGTGCAACTTATTTGTGGCACTACCGTTTAGGTCATATTGGTGTAAAGCGCATGAAGAAACTCCATGCTGATGGGCTTTTGGAATCACTTGATTATGAATCACTTGATGCGTGCGAACCATGCCTCATGGGCAAGATGACTAAGACTCCGTTCTCTGGAACAATGGAGCGAGCAACAGACTTATTAGAAATAATACATACTGACGTATGCGATCCAATGAGTGTTCAGGCTCGCGGCAGGTATCGTTATTTTCTGACCTTCACAGATGATTTGAGCAGATATGAGTATATCTACTTAATGAAACACAATTCTGAAACGTTTGAAAAGTTCAAAGAATTTCAGAGTGAAGAGGAGAACCATCGTAACAAGAAAATAAAGTTTCTACGATGTGATTCCGGAGACGAAATATTTGAGTTACGAGTTTGACCTTCAGTTGAAACAATGTCGAATAGTTTCGCAACTCACGCCACCTGGAACACCACATCGTAATGGTGTGTCTGAACGTCATAACCGTACTTTATTAGATATGGTGCGATCTATGATGTCTCTTACCGATTTACCACTATCGTTTTGGGGTTATGCATTAGAGACAGTTGCATTCACGTTAAATAGGGCACCGTCTAAAAGTCCGTTGAGATGACACCGTATGAACTGTGGTTTAGCAAGAAACCTAAGTTGTCGTTTCTTAAAGTTTGGGGTTGCGATGCTTATGTTAAAAAGTTTCAGCCTGATAAGCTCAAACCCAAATCGGAGAAGTGCGTCTTCATAGGATACCCAAAAGAAACTGTTGGTTACACCTTCTATCACAGATCCGAAGGCAAGATCTTTGTTGCTAAGAGTGGTTCCTTTCTAGAGAAGGAGTTTCTCTTGAAAGAAGTGAGTGGGAGAAAGTAGAACTTGATGAGTTAATTGTACCTTCTCCGGAATTGGAAAGTAGTTCATCACAGAAATCAGTTCCAGTGATGCCTACACCAATTAGTGAGGGAGTTAATGATGATTGAGGGAGTCCTGGATTAGGGGGTGTTCGGATGGCTGGACTATACCTTCAGCCGGACTCCTAGACTATGAAGATACAAGATTGAAGACTCCGTCCCGTGTGCGGAAGGGACTTTCCTTGGCGTGGAAGGCAAGCTTGGCGATACGGATATGTAGATCTCCTACCATTGTAACCGACTTTGTGTAACCCTAACCCTCTCCGGTGTCTATATAAACCGGAGGGTTTTAGTCCGTAGGACAACATACACAACAACAATCATACCATAGGCTAGCTTCTAGGGTTTAGCCTCTCCGATCTCGTGGTAGATCTACTCTTGTACTACCCATATCATCAATATTAATCAAGCAGGACGTAGGGTTTTACCTCCATCGAGAGGGCCCGAACCTGGGTAAAACTTCGTGTCCCTTGCCTCCTGTTACCATCTGGCCTAGACGCACAGTTCGGGACCCCCTACCCGAGATCTGCCGGTTTTGACACCGACATTGGTGCTTTCATTGAGAGTTCCTTTATGTCGTCACCGTCAGGCTTGATGGCTCCTACGATCATCAATGGCGAGGCAGTCCAGGGTGAGACCTTCCTCCCCGGACAGATCTTCGTCTTCGGCGGCTTCGCACTGCGGGCCAATTCACTTGGCCATCTGGAGCAGATCGAAAGCTATGCTCCTGGCCGTCAGGTCAGATTTGGAAGTTTAAACTACACGGCTGACATCCGCGGGGACTTGATCTTTGATGGATTCGAGCCACTGCCGAGCGCGCCACACTGTCACGACAAGCATGATCTAGCTCTGCCGCCGAACAGTGCCCTGGAGGCCGCACCCGCATCGGCTTCGACCCTTAATTCGGAGCCAACTGCGCCGATCGAGGATGGGTGGTTGGACGCCGCCTCGGGGGCTGCGATCCCAACAGCGATCGAGCTGAACACCAGCCCCGCACTCTGCGAGACTCGTGACTCCAAGGAGCCGGACTCCTCTCCAGACTCCGAACCCTCCGCGCCCCTGCCAATGGAATCCGATTGGGCGCCGATTATGGAGTTTACTACCGCGGACATCTTTCAGCACTCGCCTTTCGGCGATATTCTGAAGACATTGAAGTCTCTCTCTTTATCAGGAGAGCCCTGGCCGGACCACGGTCAGCAAGGTTGGGATTTGGACGATGAAGAAATTCAAAGCCCACCCACCACCCACTTTGTAGCCACTATCGACGACTTAACCGACATGCTCGAATTCGACTCCGAAGACATCGACGGTATGGACGCCGATGAAGGAGACGATGAAGAACCAGCATCTATCAGGCCCTGGAAAGCCACCTCGTCATATGACATATACATGGTGGACACCCCAAAAGAAGGAGATGATGATGGAGCAGCGGAGGATGACACCTCCAAGAGACAGCCTAAGCGCCGGCGTCAGCAGCGCCGCTCAAAATCCCGCCAAAACAAATACGGTGATTCCAGCATGGGAGATAATAATACTCCGGAAAGTGCCGAAGAAAACCCCCTCCAGCAAGATTTAGCACGGGAGGATGGAGAAACCATCCCTCATGAGAGAGCGGCAGACAGAGAGGTCGAGGACGATAATTATATTCCTCCCTCCGAAGATGAGGCAAGCCTCGACGACGATGAATTCGTCATGCCAGAGGAACCCGTCGAGCAAGAGCGTTTTCAACGCAGGCTTATGGCCATGGCAAGAAGCCTCAAGAAAAAATAGCAACAACTTAGAGCCGATCAAGATTTGCTAGTCGACAGATGGACTGAAGTCCTTGCGGCCGAAGAGCATAAACTCAAACGCCCCTCCAAGAGCTACCCAAAGCGCAGGTTGCTACCCCGATTAGAGGAGGAAGCACTTGATGCGGCCGACGGGCCACCTCGTGGCCGCGACAGAGAGGCCTCTCGGCCCTCCACTCAAGCCGCTCCTCGTATCAAGGCGCGGGAATATGCGCCGGACTTACGAGATATGTTGGAGGACAAGGCAAGGCAAACAAGATCGATCTACGGATCGCGTGGGCGCCCCACGGCTCGAGACGGTAACCGTCACGCCAGCCACAAATTCGGCAGGGCCAAACATAGTAGACAAAGCTCATTGGATCTACGTCGTGATATAGCCTAGTACAGAGGCGCCGTACACCCACTATGCTTCATAGACGAAATAATGGATCATCAAATCCCCGAGGGTTTCAAACCCGTAAATATCGAATCATATGATGGCACAATAGATCCTGCGGTATGGATCGGGGATTATCTCCTTCATATCCACATGGCCCGCGGCGATGATTTCCACGCCATCAAATACCTCCCACTCAAGCTTAAAGGACCAGCTCGGCATTGGCTTAACAGCTTGCCAACAGGATCAATCAGTTGTTGGGAGGACCTGGAAGCCGCATTCCTCGACAATTTCCAGGGCACTTATGTGCGACCCCCAGACGCTGATGACCTAAGTCACATAATTCAGCAGCCAGAGGAATTGGCCAGGCAATTCTGGACACAGTTCCTAACAAAGAAAAATCAAATAGTCGAATGTCCGGACGCTGAGGCCCTAGCAGCCTTCAAGCACAATATCCGTGACGAGTGGCTTGCCCGGCACCTTGGACAGGAAAAGCCGAAGTCTATGGCAGCACTCACGACACTCATGACCCACTTTTGCGTGGGAGAAGACAGCTGGCTTGCTCGTAACAACAATATGACCAAGAACCCTGGTAATTCGGATACTAGGGACAGTAGTGGCAGGTCGCGTCGCAACAAGCAGAAGCGCCGCATTAACAGCGACAATGCGGAGGATACAACAGTTAATGCTGGATTCAGAGGCTCTAAATCCGGTCAGCGGAAAAAGTCATTCAAAAGGAATCCTAGGGGCCCGTCCAGTTTGGACCGAATACTCGACCGCTTGCGCCAGATACATGGCACCCCCGAAAAGCCGGCCAATCACACCAATAGGGATTGTTGGGTGTTCAAGCAGGCAGGCAAGTTAAACGCCAAAAATGAAGACAAGGGGCTGCATAGCGATGACGACGAGGAGCCCCGGCCGCCGAACAACAGTGGAGAGAAGGGTTTTCCCCCACAAGTGCGGACGGTGAACATGATATACGCAACCCACGTCCCCAAAAGGGAGCGGAAGCGCGCGTTAAGGGACGTATACGAGGTAGAGCCAGTCGCCCCAAAGTTCAACCCATGGTCCTCCTGCCCGATCACCTTTTATCGATGGGACCATCCCACTAGCATCCGTCATGGCGGATTCGCTGCATTGGTTCTAGACCCAATTATTGACGGATTTCATCTCACAAGAGTCCTTAAGGACGGCGGCAGTAGCCTGAACCTGCTTTACCAGGATACAGTGCGGAAAAATGGGCATAGATCCCTTGAGGATTAAGCCCACCAAAACGACCTTTAAAGGCGTAATACTAGGTGTAGAAGCCAAATGTACAGGCTCAGTCACACTTGAAGTGGTCTTCGGATCTCCGGATAATTTCCGAAGCGAGGAGTTAATCTTCGACATAGTCCCATTCCGCAGTGGCTATCACGCAATGCTCGGGCGAACCGCATTCGCCAAGTTCAATGCGGTACCGCACTACGCATACCTTAAGCTCAAGATGCCAGGCCCTCGAGGAGCAATTATGATCAATGGAAACACCGAACGCTCCCTCCGAACGGAGGAGCACACGGCGGCCCTTGCAGTGGAAGTACAAAGCAGCCTCTCCAGGCAGTTCTCCAGTCCGGCCATTAAACGACCGGACACCGTCAAGCGCGCCCGGAGTAACCTACAACAAGACCGCCTGGCACAATCCGAGCAGGCATAGCAATGCGGCCCCAACCCCAGCCCTCGCAAAAATGCGACACCAGTACTTTGCGTACATAACTACGCTCTAGAAATAACATGGGTACAGGGGAAGGGGCACCATCACGGCACGCCCGAAACACGGCTTAAACTGCACCAGGGGCTGCCGATTTTTTAATTTTCTCTTACTTTCAGGACTCCACACTTCGGAAGGCCTGTTCGGCAGTTCAATTGCTGCACAAACGATGCAAGAACCAGGGAAGCAGACAAGCCACGCCGCATTACGGAACTCCCAGGTTGTCTCTATCATGAGCAGTATACCTGTTTCACATACTATTCCGCAGCTTGCCCCTGGAACGGACATGTTACATAGTCCAACCTTTTGCTTATCGCATTATTTGTATCGTTCTGCTTTGATCGCAACCATCTTTAATTAATAAACAATGCATAGCTTTTGTCTATTTTTGCATTACTCTTTTTTTAATATATGTTCCTTAATGACATGTTGCATCCGTACACTTTGGTACGACCAAAATACGCCAGGGGCTTTAGTACCCCTCAATATGGTGTGAGAAGTCCGAACACTTTAACAAGTGCGGCACCTCGAACTTATAGCATTATATGCATCGGCTCCGAATCATGTCTTGGGTCAATAGTTGGGTTTGCCCGGCTCCTATGTTTTGGTGCCTTACGTTCCGCTATATCGGCTAAGGTAGCACTAGGAGAACCACTGCGATTGTGCCCCAGTTGAGCTGGGTCGAGCACCTCAGTGGAGAAAGCTAAAACTGACTGTCATGATGAAGCGAGAGCTGGTCGCTGTTGGAGAGGTTTTTCGAGTCCCTAACGACTTATGCCACTTAGAGCGAGGAGCCGGCTCTGTCCGGTCAAGGCGTGGATAGCGCCCCGAACTCGGTCTTCCGAATACCAGGGGCTTCGCCGAAATTTAAAATTATAAAATTCTATGGCTAAGTGAGAGTGTTCACGCATTATAGTCTGATTGCCTTGTTCGTTGGGCTGAGCGCCTCCCTCGAAGGACCCAAACATGGGAAAAAGAGCGTTGAGGTTTATCCCCGAACACCCCAGCACTAGCGGCATGGAGGCAGAAGCCGACGACTTGCCATCTCTCAGAATTGATAAACAGCCGCCCAGAAGGTAATATTTTAAATTCCAAACAACATTCCTTAGCGCATATGAACAAGTTTTCAGCGCACAGGACAAAACGAGCAAGTTTCACTCAAAAATTACATCCCTAGAACACTCATCCGCCACAAGGCAGGCACCCTTCAGAACATCCTTATAATAATTCTCGGGCTTGCGATGCTCTTTCCCCGGCGGTGGCCCGTCCTTCACAAGCTTCTCAGCATCCAGCTTTCCCCAGTGCACCTTAGCACGGGCAAGGGCCCTACGGGCACCTTCAATGCAGACGGAGCGCTTGATGACTTCGAGCCTTGGACAGGCCTCCACCAGCCGCCGCACCAGCCCGAAATAGCTCCCAAGCAGAGCCCCTCCAAGCCACAGCCGAACTATGAGGCCCTTCATAGCCTGTTCGGCCGCCTTGTGGAGCTCGACCAGTTGCTTCAGCTGGTCGCTCAGGGGCACGGGGTGTCCGGCCTCAGCATACTGAGACCAGAACACATTCTCTATTGAGCTGCCCTCCTTGGCTCGATAGAATGCGGCGGCATCGGACACACTCCGGGGAAGATCTACGAACGCTCCTGGAGAGCTCCGGATTCGGGTAAGTAACAAGTAACTCATGTTTATGTGTTTGCTTTGCATAAAGAATGCCTTACCCGCCGCTATCTTCTTCACCTCATCCAACTCCTGGAGGGTCTTCTGGGATTCGACCTTGGCAGACTTGGCATTTTCAATAGCCATCGTGAGCTCGGACGCTCGCGTCTTTGAGTCAAGCTCCAAACTCTCATGTTTTTCCATGAGAGCCTGGAGCTCTTGCCGTACCTTGCCAATCTCGGCCTCATACTTCTCCCGCTCGGTGCGCTCCGTGGCCGCCCTCTTCTCGGCCTCGACCAGCGCTTGCTTAAAGGTCGCCACCTCAGACGTGGCCCCTACAATAGCCACGATAATTTTGTCATTTTTTGCAATTGCATCTTTTTATATATATTTAAACAAGGTATTTCTTACCTTCATTGTCCTCGAGCTGCTTCTTGGCATGCCCGAGCTCTTTCTCGGACCGCTCGAGGCTCTAGTGTGTCCACTTCCGTAGTAAGTGCGGCGGACGCAAGCAGAGAAGCCTACATACGCATATTGACTCCTTTTTGTTAGACTCCTACGAATTTTATTTGATCCTCTATTCGGCTTTTCTTCCCGAACGCCAAACAGAGCATCAGGGGCTACTGTCTATGCGGTAATATTATTTACACATTCTTTACTTACCTCAAAGCCTGTTAAAAGGCTAGTACAAGCTTCAGTCAGTCCGCTCTTGGCGGACTGAACCTTCTGGACCACCGCACTCATAATGGTGCGGTGCTCCTCGTCGATGGAGGCGCCTTGGAGCGCCTCCAACAGGTTGTCCGGCGCCTCCGGTTGGACGGGGGTCACCGGCACGGTGGGCTTGCTCCTCTTGGAAGGAGGTCCCCCGCCGGACTCTGGAACCTTTGAAGGTTCCGGAGCGGTGTCCGGCCTAGAGCCGGACTTGGAGCCCTGGGGGGTTTCATCCCCTTTACTCCTGGAGTCCGGGAGGTCGCCTTGCGGAGCCTCCAGGACCACCTCCTCCCGGCTGGGAACCTGTTGGGACAACACTTCGGTGTCGTCCGTAGGGCGGGGGGAGGAAGCCGTCGGAAGCGAGTTCACATCCGACGAGTCCAGTGAGCCGCTCGACGACGCGTCGAGCCAGTCTTTGGGTGGGCTGCATAAACATATTCAACATAAGGGAAAGTTGTGCAATAAACGAATACTATGAATTACTCTGGTATTCGGATACTTACGATTTTGCCAGGGGCTTGGCCCTGGGCAGCCACTCCTCTCCGCCGTCGTCGGCGTCGGTGGAGTAGTCCGGAGGAAGGGTTTTCCCCTTCTTGGACCCTTCGGCCTCCCCAGAGAGGTCGGCCTTCCTTTTCTTCTCTCCTCCCGCTGGAGGGGGAGAGGTCTCTTCTTCTTCCTCCTCATCTTCACGGGAGGAATGAGGCTCGGAACCGTCGGATGATGGATCCGACACCTCCTGGCGCCGGGCACTCTTTCGAGTCCCCGTGGCCTTTTTCGTGGCCTTCTTCTCCGGCACCACATAGGGTGCCGGAACCAGCAGCTTCGCCAAGCGAGCATCCGCTGGGCCTTCGGGCAAAGGAGCCGGACAGTTGATCTGTCCGTACGTCACCTGCCAATCCTGTCAAAGGTAAGGGAGCTTAGATCCCGCATGGAGTCAAACTATGAAAAACTGATACCCTGTAAAAGAAAAAACAGCTTACCGCATGAGCGTGACACTGCGTACTGAATCCGCGATCCTCGGTAGCGGATGCGGGGGCCTCGGTGCCCTTGAAAAGCACCTTCCAGGCATCTTCGTACGTTGTGTCGAAGAGCCTGCTCAGAGTTTGGTGCCGCGCCGGGTCGAACTCCCACAGGTTGAAAGCCCGTTGTTGACACGGGAGGATCAGGCGGATGAGCATAACCTGGACAACGTTGACAAGTTTGAGCTTCTTGTCCACCAGGGTTTGGATGCATGTTTGGAGTCCGGTCAGCTCTCCTTTTTTACCCCACGACAGGCCCGTCTCCTTCCAGGAGGTGAGCCGCGTAAGGGGTCCGGATCGAAACACAGGGGCTGCGATCCATTCGGGGTCGCGCGGCTCGATGATGTAAAACCACCCCGATTGCCACCCCTTCAGGGTCTCCACAAAGGAGCCCTCGAGCCATAAGATGTTGGCTATCTTGCCCACCATGGCGCCTCCGCACTCCGCCTGGTTGCCGCGCACCACCTTCGGCTTGACATTGAAAGTCTTGAGCCATAGGCCGAAATGGGGGCGGATGCAGAGGAAAGCCTCGCACACGACGATGGACGCCGAGATGTTGAGGACGAAGTTCGGGGCCAGATCGTGGAAATCCAGGCCATAGTAGAACATGAGCCCCCGGAAAAATGGGTGGAGGGGGAAGCCCAGTCCGCGAAGGAAATGGGGGAGGAACACCACCCTCTCATGGGGCCTAGGGGTGGGGATGAGCTGCCCCTTTTTGGGAAGCCGGTACGCAATGTCGTTAGACAAGTATCCGGCCTTCCTCAGTTTTTTGATGTGTCCCTCCGTGACGGAGGAGACCATCCACTTGCCTCCCGCTCCGGACATGGCTGGAGAAGGTTGAGGTGGGGAGTGCGGACTTGGGCGCTGGAGCTCGAGTGCGCGAGAATGGATAAGCAAGGGAAGAAGAAGGCATAGGTGAAAAGGTGGATCCTTGTCCCCTTATATGGGTGGACGCAACTACGTGTCCCCACCAGCCTGGTAAAACTCGCTTATCTCCAAGCGCCGTAATCAATGGCGCGGTTGGGTTACCCACGCCCATATTGATGAGAATCCTGGAATAAGGGGACACGATCTCTGCTTTAACAAGACGTGCCAAGGAAACTGCCTCGCATGACGCGCTGAGGTGGGATAATGAAACGACTCGGATAAAGGCTTGGCCGTGGTGTGTCACACTACGGAATACGTAAGCAGATTAGATTTGTGTAAATATTATTCTCTCTATGGAAATATGTGGAAACTTATTTTGCAGAGCCGGACACTATCTTTGTGTTCAAAATCTTCTATGAAGTACTTGGAGGAGGAACCCGCCTTGCAATGCCGAAGACAATCTACGCGCCGGACTCGTCGTCATTGAAGCCTAGTTTAGGGGATACTGAGGGAGTCCTGGATTAGGGGGTGTCCGGATGGCCGGACTATACCTTCAGCCGGACTCCTGGACTATGAAGATAGAAGATTGAAGACTCCGTCCCGTGTCCGGAAGGGACTTTCCTTTGCGTGGAAGGCCAGCTTGGCGATACGGATATGTAGATCTCCTACCATTGTAACCGACTTTGTGTAACCCTAACCCTCTCCGGTGTCTATATAAACCGGAGGGTTTTAGTCCGTAGGACAACATACACAACAACAATCATACCATAGGCTAGCTTCTAGGGTTTAGCCTCTCCGATCTCGTGGTAGATCTACTCTTGTACTACCCATATCATCAATATTAATCAAGCATGACGTAGGGTTTTACCTCCATCGAGAGGGCCCGAACCTGGGTAAAACTTCGTGCCCCTTGTCTCCTGTTACCATCCGGCCTAGACGCACAGTTCGGGACCCCCTACCCGAGATCCACCGGTTTTGACACCGACAATGATGATCATGAAACTTCAGATCAAGTTACTACTGAACCTCGTAGGTCAACCAAAGTACGTTCCGCACCAGAGTGCTACGATAATCCTGTTCTGGAAGTCATGTTACTAGAGCATGATGAACCTACGAACCATGAGGAAGCGATGATGAGCCCAGATTCTGTGAAATGGATTAAGGCCATGAAATCTGAGATAGAATCCATGTATGAGAACAAAGTGAGGACTTTGGTGGACTTGCCCGATGATGGACAAGCCACTGAGAATAAATGGATCTTCAAGAGGAAGACGGACGCTGATAGTAGTGTTACTATCTACAAAGCTTGACTTGTCGAAAAGGGTTTTTGACAAGTTCAAGGTGTTGACTACGATGAGATTTTCTCACTCGTATCGATGCTTAAAAGTCTGTCCGAATCATGTTAGCAGTTGCCGCATTTTATGAAATCTGGCAAATGGATATCAAAATTACATTCCTTAATGGATTTATTAAAGAAGAGTTGTATTTGATGCAACCAGAAGGTTTTGTCACCTGAAGGTGCTAACAAAGTGTGCAAGCTCCAGCAATCCATCTATGGACTGGTGCAAGCATCTCGGAGTTGGAATATACACTTTGATGAGTTGATCAAAGCATATAGTTTTATACAGACTTTTGGAAAAACCTGTATTTACAAGAAATTGAGTGGGATTTATGTCTACTACACAACCTTCTTCTTGTAGACGTTGTTGGGCCTCCAAGTGCAGAGGTTTGTAGGACAGTAGCAAATTTCCCTCGATTGGATGACGTAAGGTTTATCAATCCGTAGGAGGCATAGGATGAAGATGGTCTCTCTCAAGCAACCCTGCAACCAAATAACAAAGAGTCTCTTGTGTCCCCAACACACCCAATACAATGGTAAATTGTATAGGTGCACTAGTTTGACGAAGAGATGGTGATACAAGTGGTATATGGATGGTAGATAAAGGTTTTTGTAATTTGAAAATATAAAAACAGAAAGGTAACTAATGATAAAAGTGAGCACAAACGGTATTGCAATGTGTCGAAACAAGGCCTAGGTTTCATACTTTCACTAGTGCAAGTTCTCTCAACAATAATAACATAATTGGATCATATAACTATCCCTCAACATGCAACAAAGAGCCACTCCAAAGTCACTAATAGCAGAGAACAAACGAATAGATTGTGGTAGGGTACGAAACCACCTCAAAGTTATCCTTTCTGATCGATCTATTCAAGAGTCCGTAGTAAAATAACATGAAGCTATTCTTTCCGTTTAATCTATCCTAGAGTTCGTACTTAGAATAACACCTTAAGACGCAAATCAACCGAAACCCTAATGTCACCTAGATACTCCAATGTCACCTTAAGTATCCGTGGGGTATGATTATATGATATGCATCACACAATCTCAGATTCATCTATTCAAACCAACACAAAGTACTTCAAAGAGTGCCCAAAGATTCTACCGGAGAGTCAAGACAAAAACGTGTGCCAACCCCTATGCATAGGTTCATGGGCGGAACCCGCAAGTTGATCACCAAAACATACATCAAGTGGATCAATAGAATACCCCATTGTCACCACGGATATCCCAAGCAAGACATACATCAAGTGTTCTCAAATTCTTAAAGACTCAATCCGATAAGATAAATTCAAAGGGAAAACTCAATCCATTACAATAGAGTAGAGGGGGAGAAACATCATAAGATCCAACTATAATATCAAAGCTCGTGATACATCAAGATCGTACCACCTCAAGAACACGAGAGAGAGAGAGAGATAAAAAACATAGCTACTGGTACATACCCTCAGCCTTGAGGGAGAACTACTCCCTCCTCGTCATGGAGAACGCCGGGATGATGAAGATGGCCACCGGAGAGGGCTTCCCCCTCCGGCAGGGTGCTGGAATGGGTCTAGATTGGTTTTCAATGGCTACGGAGGCTTCTGGCGGCGGAACTCCCGGTCTATTGTGCTCCCTGAAGTTTTTAGGGTATATGGGTATATATAGGAGGAAGAAGTACGTCGGTGGATCTCCGGGCAGTCCACGAGGCAGGGGGCCTGCCTAGGGGCTGGGCGCGCTCCCCACCCTCATGGGTAGCCCGGGACTGTCCTGGTCCATCTCCGATACTCCGTGGGCTTCTTCTGGTCCAAAAATAAGTTCCGTGAAGTTTTAGGTCAATTGGACTCCGTTTGATTTTCCTTTTATGCAATACTCTAAAACAAGGAAAACAGAAACTGGCACTGGGCTCTAGGTTAATAGGTTAGTCCCAAAAATCTATAAAATAGAATATAAATGCATATAAAACATCCAAGGTTGATAATATAATAGCATGGAACAATTAAAAATTATAGATACGTTGGAGACGTATCAGCACCCCCAAGCTTAATTCCTGCTCGTCCTCGAGTAGGTAAATGATAAAAACAGAATTTTTGATGTGGAATGCTACCTAACATATTTATCCATGTAATCTTCTTTATTGTGGCAAGAATATTCAAATCCACAAGATTCAAGACAAAAGTTTAATATTGACATAGAAATAATAACACTTCAAGCATACTAACTAAGCAATTATGTCTTCTCAAAATAGCATGGCCAAAGAAAGCTATCCCTACAAAATCATATAGCCTGGCTATGCTCCATCTTCACCACACAACGTATTTAAATCATGCACAACCCTTATGACAAGCCAAGCAATTGTTTCATACTTTTGATGTTCTCAAACTTTTTCAATCTTCACGCAATACATGAGCATGAGCCATGGACATAGCACTATAGGTGGAATAGAATGGCGGTTGTGGAGAAGACAAAAAGGAGAAGATAGTTTCACATCAACTAGGCTTATCAACGGGCTATGGAGATGCCCATTAATAGATATCAATGTGAGTGAGTAGGGATTGCCATGCAACGGATGCACTAGAGCTATAAGTGTATGAAAGCTCAAAAAGAAACTAAGTGGGTGTGCATCCAACTTGCTTGCTCACGAAGACCTAGGGCATTTTGAGGAAGCCCATCATTGGAATATACAAGCCAAGTTCTATAATGAAAGATTCCCACTTGTATATGAAAGTGACAACATAGGAGACTCTCTATCATGAAGATCATGGTGCTACTTTGAAGCACAAGTGTGGTAAAAGGATAGTAGCATTGCCCCCTCTCTCTTTTTCTCTCAATTTTTTTTATTTTTTTAATTTGGGCCTTTTCTCTCCTTTTTTATGGCCTCTTTTTTTAGTCCAGAGTCTCATCCCGACTTGTGGGGGAATCATAGTCTCCATCATCCTTTCCTCACTGGGACAATGCTCTAATAATGATGATCATCACACTTTTATTTACTTACAACTTGATTCTTAGAAAAAAAATATGACTCTATATGAATGCCTCCGGCAGTGTACCGGGATGTGCAATGACTCATGAGTGACATGTATGAAAGAATTATGAACGGTGGCTTTGCCACAAATACAATGTCAACTACATGATCATGCATAGCAATATGACAATGATGGAGCGTGTCATAATAAACTGAACGGTGGAAAGTTGCATGGCAATATATCTCAGAATGGCTATGGAAATGCCATAATAGGTAGGTATGGTGGCTGTTTTGAGGAAGATATAGGGTGGGTTTATGGTACAGGCGAAAGTTGCACGGTACTAGAGAGGCTAGCAATGGTGGAAGGGTGAGAGTGCGTATAATCCATGGACTCAACATTAGTAAAAAAGAACTCACATACTTACTGCAAAAATCTATTAGTTATCGAAACAAAGTACTACACGCATGCTCCTAGGGGGATTGGTAGGAAAATACCATCGCTCGTCCCCGACCTCCACTCATAAGGAAGACAATCAATAAATAAATCATGCTCCGACTTCATCACATAACGATTCACCATACGTGCATGCTACGGGAATCACAAACTAACACAGGTATTTCTCAAATTCACAAATACTCAACTAGCATGACTCTAATATCACCATCTTCATATCTCAAAACAATCGTCAAGTATCAAACTTCTCATAGTATTCAATGCACTTTATATGAAAGTTTTTATTATATCCCTCTTGGATCCCATCATATTAGTACTAAATTCATAACCAAAGAAAATTACCATGCTGTTTAGGACTCTCAAAATAATATAAGTGAAGCATGAGAGTTCAACAATTTCTTCAAAATAAAACCACCGCCGTGCTCTAAAATATATAAGTGAAGCGCTAGAGCAAAAGACAAACTACTCCGAAAGATATAAGTGAAGATCAATGAGTAGTTGAATAATTATGCAACTATGTGAAGACCCTCTAACATTTAAGAATTTAAGATCTTGGTATTTTATTCAAACAGCAAGAAAAACAAAATAAAATAAAATGACGCCCCAAGCAAAACACATATCATGTGGTGAATAAAAATATAGCTCCAAGTAAAGTTACCGATGAACGAAGACGGAAGAGGGGATGCCATCCGGGGCATCCCCAAGCTTAGGCTCTTGGTTGTCCTTGAATATTACCTTGGGATTCCTCGGGCATCCCCAAGCTTGGGCTCTTGCCACTCCTTATTCCATAGTCCATCGTATCTTTACCCAAAACTTGAAAACTTCACAACACAAAACTTAACAGAAAACTTGTGAGCTCTGTTAGCGAAAGAAAAGAAAACACCACTTCAAGGTACTGTAATGAACTCATTATTTATTTATATTGGTGTTAAGCCTACTGTATTCCAACTTCTCTATGGTTTATAAACTCTTTTACTAGCCATAGATTCATCAAAATAAGCAAACAACACATGAAAAACAGAATCTGTCAAAAACAGAACAGTCTGTAGTAATCTGTAACTAACGCAAACTTCTGGAACCCCAAAAATTATAAAATAAATTTATGGACGTGAGGAATTTATCTATTAATCATCTGCAAAAATAATTAACTAAATAACACTCTCCAATAAAAAATTGCAGCAATACTCGTGAGCGCTAAAGTTTCTGTTTTTTACAGCAAGATCAACAAGACTTTCCCCAAGTCTTCCCAACGGTTCTACTTGGCACAAACACTAATTAAAACATAAAAACTCAATCATAACAGAGGCTAGATAAATTGTTTATTATAAACAAGAACAAAAAGCAACGAACAAAAATAAAAATTGGGTTGCCTCCCAACAAGCGCTATCGTTTAACACCCCTAGCTAGGCATGATGATTTCAATGATGCTCACATAAAAGATAAGAATTGAAATATAAAAAGAGCATCATGAAGAATATGACTAGTACATTTAAGTCTAACCCACTTCCTATTCATAGGGATTTTGTGAGCAAACAACTTGTGGGAACAATAATCAACTAGCATAGGAAGGCAAAACAAGCATAACTTTAAAACTTTAAGCACATCGAGAGGAAACTTGATATTATTGCAATTCCTACGGGCATATATTCCTCCCTCATAATAATTTTCAGTAGCTTCATGAATTAATTCAACAATATAACTATCACATAAAGCATTCTTTTCATGATCTACAAGCATAGAAAATTTACTACTCTCCACATAAGCAAGATTCTTCTTATTCGGAATAGTAGTGTGAGCAAACTCAACAAAATAATTATCATGTGAGGCATAATCCAATTCAAACTAAAATCATGATGACAAGTTTCATGGTTATCATTATTCTTTATAGTATACATGTCATCACAATAATCATCATAGATAGCAACTTTGTTCTCATAATCAATTGGAACCTCTTCCGAAATAGTGGAATCATTGCTAAATAAAGTCATGACCTCTCCAAATACACTTCCATCAATATAATCATCAAAAATAGGAGGCATGCTATTATCAAAATAAATTTGTTCATCAAGACTTTGGGGACAAAAAATATCATCTTCATCAAACATAGCATCCCCAAGCTTGTGGCTTTGCATATCATTAGCATCATGGATATTCAAAGAATTCATACTAACAACATTGCAATCATGCTCATCATACAAGGATTTAGTGCCAAACATTTTAATGCATTCTTCTTCTAACACTTTGGCACAATTTTCCTTTCCATCATACTCACAAAAGATATTAAAAAGATGAAGCGTATGAGGCAAACTCAGTTCCATGTTTTTTTAGTTTTCTTTTATAGACTAAACTAGTGATAAAACAAGAAACAAAAAGATTCTATTGCAAGACCTAAATATACCTTCAAGCACTAACCTCCCCGGCAACGGCGCCAGAAAAGAGCTTGATGTCTACTACACAACCTTCATCTTGTAGATGTTGTCGGGCCTCCAAGTGCAGAGGTTTGTAGGACAGTAGCAAATTTCCCTCAAGTGGATGACCTAAGGTTTATCAATCCGTAGGAGGCGTAGGATGAAGATGGTCTCTCTCAAGCAACCCTGCAACCAAATAACAACGAGCCTCTTGTGTCCCCAACACACCCAATACAATGGTAAATTGTAAGTGTGCACTAGTTCGGCGAAGAGATGGTGATACAAGTGGTATCTGGATGGTAGATAAAGGTTTTTGTAATTTGAAAATATAAAAACAGCAAGGTAACTAATGATAAAAGTGAGCACAAACGGTATTGCAATGCGTTGAAACAAGGCCTAGGGTTCATACTTTCACTAGTGCAAGTTCTCTCATCAATAATAACATAATTGGATCATATAACTGTCCCTCAACATGCAACAAAGAGTCACTCCAAAGTTACTAATGGCGGAGAACAAACGAAGAGATTATGGTAGGGTACGAAACCACCTCAAAGTTATCCTTTCTGATCGATCTATTCAAGAGTCCGTAGTAAAATAACATGAAGCTATTCTTTCCGTTCAATCTATCGTAGAGTTCGTACTTAGAATAACACCTTAAGAAAAGGGAACAACGTATATTCCGATACCGGAATAGTTCCGAGGTGTATCGTGTATTTCCCGGAGTACCGAGGGGTTACCGGAACCCCCCAGGGGATTATTGGGCCTCATGGGCCTATTGGTGGAAGAGAGGAGGCAGGCCAAGGCAGGGCACCCCCCATCCCAAACCAAATTGGACTAGGGGGCCGGCCCCCCTTTCCTTCTCTCCTCCCTCACCTTCCCCCTTCTCCTTGTTGGAATAGGAAAGGGGGGCTGAATCCAACTTGGAGTAGGATTGCCCCCCATGGCACGCCTCCTCCCCTTGGCCGGCCACCTCCTCCCTCCCCCCTTTATATAGGTGGGAGGGGGCACCCCAAAGGCACACCAAAGTTTCTCTTAGCCGTGTGCGGTGCCCCCTCCACAGAAACACACCTCAGTCATATCGTTGCAGTGCTTAGGAGAAGCCGTGCGCCGGTAACTTCATCATAATCGTCACCACGCCGTTGTGCTGCTGAAACTCTCCCTCGACCGTAGCTGGATCAATAGTTCGAGGGACGTCACCGAGCTGAACGTGTGTAGATCATGGAGGTGCTGTACGTTTGGTACTTGATCGGTTGGATCGCGAAGACGTTCGACTACATCAACCGCGTTGCTTAACGCTTCCGCTTTCGGTCTACGAGGGTACGTAGACACACTCTCCCCTATCGTTGCTATGCATCTCCTAGATAGATCTTGCGTGATCATAGGAATTTTTTTGAAATACTGCGTTCCCCAACAGGAAAACGACACAAATCGTCGTCACTGACTAACCACACCGGAGTTGGATCTTCACGCGGAACTCTGACAAGGAGAGGAGATCCACGACGACATCTTCAAGAAGATAGCGGTGTTGGGGAATGTAGCATTCAATTTCAAAAAAATTCATACGATCACGCTAGATCTATCTAGGAGATGCATAGCAACGAGAGGGGGAGAGTGTGTCCACATACCCTCATAGACCGAAAGCGGAAGCGTTAGGTTAACACGGTTAATGTAGTCGAACATCTTCGCGATCCAACCGATCAAGTACCGAACGTACGGCACCTCCGAGTGTCTTCAAGGTGTGCCCTGCCCATGTATATAAAGGAGGGAGAGGAGGAGGCCGGCCACCAGGGGTGCTCCAAGGGGGGGGTGCTACTAGGACTACACACCTAGTAGGATTCGCCCCTTTTTTCCTTCTCATGGAGGGGGGTAGAGGGAAGGGAGAGGGAAGAGGAGAAGGAAAGGGGGCGCGGCCACCCCTTGTGGGCTGCCTTCCCTCTCCCCTATGGCCCATGAAGGCCCATTACTTCCCCGGGAGGTTCCGATAACCCCTCGGTTCTCCGATAAATATCAATCTTTACCTCTCGACCATTTCGAGACTCCTCGTCATGCCCGTGATCTCATCCGGGACTCCGAACAATCTTCGGTCACCAAAACACATAACTCATAATACAAATCATCATCGAACGTTAAGCGTGTGGACCCTACGGCTTCGAGAACTATGTAGACATGACCGAGACACATCTCCGGTCAATAACCAATAGTGGAACATGGATGCTCATATTGGTTCCTACATATTCTACGAAGATCTTTATCGGTCAAACCGCAATGAAGACATACGTTATTCCCTTTGTCATCGGTATGTTACTTGCCCGAGATTTGATCGTCGGTATCATCATACCTAGTTCAATCTCGTTACTAGGAAGTCTCTTTACTCATTCCGTAATACATCATCTCGCAACTAACTCATTAGTCACATTACTTGCAAGGCTTATTATGATGTGCATTACCGAGAGAGCCCAGAGATACCTCTCCGATACTCGGAGTGACAAATCCTAATCTCGATCTATGCCAATCCAACAAACACCTCCGGGGATACCTGTAGAGCATCTTTATAATCAACGAGTTACGTTGTGACGTTTGATAGCACACAAGGTATTCCTCCGGTATCCGGGAGTTGCATAATCTCAGAGTCGAAGGAATATGTATTTGACACGAGTAAAGCAATTGCAATAAAATTGAACGATCAACATGCTAAGATAACGAATGGGTCTTGTCCATCACATCATTCTCCTAGTGTTGTGATCCCATTCATCAAATGACAACACATGTCTATGGTTAGGAAACTTAACCATCTTTGATTAACGAGGTAGTCTAGTAGAGGCTTACTAGGGACACAGTGTTTTGTTTATGTATCCACATATGTATCATGTTTCCGGTTAATACAATTCTAGCATGAATAATAAACATTTATCATGATATAAGGAAATATGAAATAACAACTTTGGCAAAAATACCTCCCTGCCTGTATCTACTACTATTACTCCACACATCGACCGCTATCCAGCATGCATCTAGTGTATTAAGTTCATGGAGAAAGGGAGTAATGCAATAAGAATGATGCCATGTAGTAGAAAAGATCTATTTATGTAGAAATAGACCCCATCTTGTTATCCTTAATGGCAATGATAGATACGTGTCGATTCCCCTTCTTGAAGGAAATATGCCCTAGAGGCAATAATAAAGTTGTTATTTATATTTCCTTATATCATGATAAATGTTTATTGTTCATGCTAGAATTGCATTAACCTGAAACTTAGTACATGTGTGAATACATAGACAAAACAGAGTGTCCCTAGTATGCCTCTACTTGACTAGCTCGTTAATCAAAGATGGTTAAGTTTCCCGACAATAGACATGTATTGTCATTTGATTAACAGGATCACATCATTAGAGAATGATGTGACGGACAAGACCCATCCATTAGCTTAGCATAATGATCGTTATGTTTTATTGCTATTGCTTTCTTCAAGACTTATACATATTCCTCTGACTATGAGATTATGCAACTCCCAAATACCGGAGGAACACCTTATGTGCTATCAAATGTCACAACGTAACCGGGTGATCATAAAGATGCTCTACAGGTGTCTCCGAAGGTGTTTGTTGGGTTGGCATAGATCAAGATTAGGATCTGTCACTCCGAGTATTGGAGAGGTATCTTTGGGCCCTCTCGGTAATGCACATCACTATAAGCCTTACAAGCACTGTGACTAATGCGTTAGTTGCGGGATGATGCATTACGGAATGAGTAAAGAGACTTGCGAGTAGCGAGATTGAACTAGGTATGATGATACCCACGATCGAATCTTGGGAAAGCAACAACCGATGACAAAGGGAATAACGTATGTTGTTATTGTGGTTTGACCGACAAAGATCTTCATAGAATATGTAGGAACCAATATGAGCATCCAGGTTCCGCTATTGGTTACTGACCGGAGATGTGTCTCGGTCATGTCTACATAGTTCTCGAACCTGTAGGGTCCGCACGCTTAACGTTCGATGACGATTTGTATTATGAGTTATGTGATTTGATGACCGAAGTTTGTTCGGAGTCCCGGATGAGATCATGGACATGACGTGGAGTCTCAAAATGGTCGAGACGTAAAGATCGATATATTGGAAGGCTATTGTCGGTGTCAGAACCGGCGGATCTCGGGTAGGGGGTCCCGAACTGTGCATCTAAGGCGGATGGTAACAAGAGGCAGGGGATACGATGTTTACCCAGGTTCGGGCCCTCTTGATGGAGGTAATACCCTATGTCCTGCTTGATTGTTCTTGATGCTATGAATAGTACAAGAGTTGATCTACCACGAGATCAAAGAGGCTATACCCTAGAAGCTAGCCTATGGTATGATTGTCTGTTGTCCTACGGACTAAAACCCTCCGGTTTATATAGACACTGGAGGGGGCTAGGGTTACACAAGGTCGGTTACAAAGGAGGAGATATACATATTTGTATAGCCTAGCTTGCCTTCTACGCCAAGTAGAGTTCCATCCGGACACGGGACGAAGTCTTCAATCTTGTATCTTCATAATCCGACAGTCCGGCCAAAGGAAATAGTCCGGCTGTTCGGAGACCCCCTAATCCAGGACTCCCTCAGTAGCCCCCGAACCAGGCTTCAATGACGATGAGGTCCGGCGCGTAGTATTGTCTTCAACATTGCAAGGCGGGTTCTTCTCCAAATCTTGAATATCTGTAAAGTAGTGTCCGTCTCTTATAAATGTTGGACTTCTAGGCTTCTGTGCCCAATAAGTGCCACCCTCCACGCGTCGAGCGAATGCGAGGAGCCAGGGCGTTTTTACATTCGCCCCCCCTAGCCAGGTAAATAAATTGTCTATTAAAGGGATGGGGATTCTTAGATCCAATCCACACCGTCCTCCCTCAGCGAAAATCCATCAGAGCATGCTCGGAAAAAATCCATCCCATCATGGCCGACCACCGCAGCTCCTCCTCCCGCCCCATAGCCCTAAGCCCGGTGATTGGGAGAGGTGTTCCGTCCCGCACAGTCGTTTGGTAGAGCTGCAGACACAGGGATTTCTCCCTCCGGCGTATTTGATCCCCGTCTGAGCCGGGCTCGCCACCTATAATGGCGGGGAGGAAGCGGAGAGCTGTTGGGGATCGTAGCAGAAATTTAAAATTTTCTACACATCACCAAGATGAATCTATGGAGTAATATAGCAACGAGGGGAAGGAGAGTGCATCTACATACCCTTGTAGATCGCTAAGCGGAAGCGTTCAAGTGAACTTGGTTGATGGAGTCGTACTCGTCGTGATCCAAATCACCGATGATCCTAGCGCCGAACGGACGGCACCTCCGCGTTCAACACATGTACGGAACGGAGACGACTCCCATGCCTTGATCCAGCAAGGAGGAGGGAGAGGTTGAGGAAGAGAGTCCAACAGCACGACGGCGTGGTGGTGATGGAGTGGCAGGGCTTCGCCAAGCTCACGCGGAGGAGGAGAGGTATTGGAGGGGAGGGGCTGCACCAGGTTCAAGGGTGTGGCCGCCCTCCCACCCCTCCACTATTTATAGGTAGGGAGAGAGGGGGCCGGCCCCCTAGATCCCATCTAGCGTTGGGGGCGGCGGCCATAGGGGGGGAGGAGTGCCTCCCAAGTCAAGTGAAGGCCCTCCCCATTAGGGTTTCCCCTCTCCCATGCGCATGGGCCTTGGGGGGCTGGTGCCCTTGGCCCATTAAGGTTAGGGAGCCCCCTACAGCCCATGCTGCTGTATTGGACGTGGTGGAACACTTTCCGGACCCCTCCAGAATCCTTCGGAACCTTCCGGAAGCTTCCCGGTACAATACCGGAAAAAACCAAACTTTTCCCGGAACCCGAACAACAACTTTCCATATATAAATCTTTACCTCTAGACCATTCCGGAACTCCTCGTGACGTCCGGGATCTCATCCGAGACACCAAACAACATTCGGTAATCACGTACAAGTCTTCCTAATAACCCTAGCGTCATCGAACCTTAAGTGTGTAGACCCTACGGGTTCGGGAACCATGCAGACATGACCGAGACAACTCTCCGGCCAATAACCAACAGCAGGATCTGGATACCCATGTTGGCTCCCACATGTTCCACGATGATCTCATCGGATGAACCACGATGTCGAGGATTCAATCAATCCTGTATTCAATTCCCTTTGTCAAGCGGTATTGTACTTGCCCGACATTCAATCGTCGGTATCCCGATACCTTGTTCAATCTCGTTACCGGCAAGTCTCTTTACTCGTTCCATAACACATCATCCCGTGATCAACTCCTTGGTCACATTGTGCATATTATGATGATGTCCTACCGAGTGGGCCCAGAGATACCTCTCCGTTACACGGAGTGACAAATCCCAGTCTCGATTCGTGCCAACCCAACAGACACTTTTGGAGATACCTGTAGTGGACCTTTATAGCCACCCAGTTACGTTGTGACGTTTGGTACACCCAAAGCACTCCTACGGTATCTGGGAGTTGCACAATCTCATGGTCTAAGGAAATGATACTTGACATTAGAAAAGCTTTAGCAAACGAACTACACGATCTTCTGCTAGGCTTAGGATTGGGTCTTGTCCATCACATCATTCTCCTAATGATGTGATCCCGTTATCAACGACATCCAATGTCCATGGTCAAGAAACAGTAACCATCTATTGATCAACGAGCTAGTCAACTAGAGGCTTACTAGGGACATGGTGTTGTCTATGTATCCACACATGTATCTGACTTTCCTATCAATACAATTCTAGCATGGATAATAAACGATTATCATGAACAATGAAATATAATAATAATAACTAATTTATTATTGCCTCTAGGGCATATTTCCAATAGTCTCCCACTTGCACTAGAGTCAATAATCTAGTTCACATCGCCATGTGATTAACACTCACAGGTCACATCGCCATGTGACCAACATCCAAAGAGTTTACTAGACTCAATAATCTAGTGCACATCACTATGTGATTAACACTCAATGAGTTCTGGGTTTGATCATGTTATGCTTGTGAGAGAGGTTGTAGTCAACGGGTCATGCCATATTCAGATCCCTATGTATTTCGCAAAACTTTATGTCATATCATAGATGCTGCTACCACGTTCCACTTGGAGCTATTCCAAATTGTTGCTCCATTGTACGTATCCGGTATCTCTATCCGGATAGGTGTTAAGCTTGCATCGACGTAACTCTTTACGTCAAACTCTTTATCACCTCCATAACCGAGAAACATTTCCTTATTCCTCTAAGGACAATTTTGACCGCCATCTGGTGATCCAGTCCTAGATCACCTTTGTACCCTCTTGCCAGACTTGTGGCAAGGCACACATTAGATGCGGTACTCAGCATGGCATAACGTATAGAGCCTATGACAAGAGCATAGGGGACGACCTTCGTCCTTCCTCTTTCTTCTGCCGTGGTCAAGCTTTGAGTCTTACTCAACTTCACACCTTACAACTCAGGTAAGAACCCCTTCTTTGACTGATCTATTTTGAACTCCTTCAAAAACATGTCAAGGTGTGCGTTCTTTGAAAGTATCATCAGGCGTTTTGATCTATCTCTATAGATCTTGATGCCCAATATTTAAGCAACTTTATCCAGGTCTTCCTTTGAAAAACATTCTTCAAATAACCGTTTATGCTTTCCAGAAATTCTACATTATTTCAGATCAACAATATGTCATCCACATATACTTATCAGAAATGTTGTAGTGCTCCCACTCACTTTCTTGTAAATACAAGTTTCTAGCAAACAATGTGTAAACCTGAAAGCTTTGATCACTCCATCAAAGCATATATTCTGACTCCGAGATGCTTGCTCAGTCCATAGAAGGATCGCTGGAGCCAGCATACCTTTTAGCATCCTTAGGATCGACAAAACTTTGATTGTATCACATACAACTCTTTCTTACGAAAACTGGTAAGAAAACTCGTTTTGACATCCATCTGTTAGATTTCATAATCAAAAAATACAGCTAATGCTAACATGATTCCGACGGACTTAAGCATCGCTACGGGTGAGAAATTCTCATCGTAGTCAACTCCTTGAACTTGTGAAAAGACTCTTTCCCACAAGTCGAGCTTCATAGACGGTAACATTACCGCCCATGTCCATCTTCTTAAAGATCCATTTATCTCAATGGCTTGCCGATCATCGGGCAAGTCCACCAAAGTCCATACTTTGTTCCGATATATGGATCCTATCTCGGATTTCATGGCTTCTATCCATTTGTCGGAATACGGGCCCACCATCGCTTCTCCATAGCTTGTAGGTTCATTGTTGTCTAACAACATGATATCTAAGACAGGATTACCGTACCACTTAGGAGTAGTACATATCCTTGTCGACCTACGAAGTTCGATAGCAACTTGATCTGAAGCTTCATGATCACTATCATTAACTTCCTATTCAACAGACGTAGGCGCCACAGAAAACATCTTTCTGTGTTGCATCACTCTCTGGTTGAAGTAAAGGTTCGACAACCTCATCAAGTTATATCTTCCTCCCACTCAATTCTTTCGAGAGAAACTCCTTCTCAAGAAAGGACCCGTTCTTAGCGACAAACAATTTGCCCTCGGATCTGAGATAGAAGGTGTACCCAACTATCACCTTTGGGTATCCTATGAAGATGTGTTTGTCCGCTTTGGGTTCGAGCTTCTCCGGCTGAAGCCTTAAGCATCGCAGCCCCAAACATTAAGAAGTGACAACTTTGGTTTCTTGCCAAACCAATGTTCACACGACGTCGTTTCAACGGACTTAAATGGTGTCCTATCTAAAGTGAATGCAGCTGTCTCTAACGCATAACCTCAAAATGAAAACGGTAGATTGGTAAGAGACATCATAGATCGCACCATATCTCATAGGGTTCGATTACGATGTCCGGACACACCATTACCTTGTGGTGTTCCGGGTGGCTTCAACTGTGAAACAATTCCACAATGTCTTAAGTTATTGCCAAACTCATAACTCAGAAAATCCCCTTTTGATCAGATCATAGGCACATGATCTTATTGTTATGATGATTCTTAACTTCACTCTGAAATCGCTTGAACTTTTCAAACGTTTCAGACATGTGCTTCATTAAGTGGATATACCTATATCTACCCAAATCGTCAGTGAAGATGAGAAAATAGCGATATCCACCACACGCTTCAATTCTCATTGGATCACACGCATTAGCATGCATGATTTCCAACAAGTCATTTGCCCGTTTCATTGTACCTGAAAACGGGGTCTTAGTCATCCTGCCCATGAGGCATGGCTCGCATGTGTCAAGTGATTCAAAATCAAGTGACTCCAAACATCCATCGACATGGAGTTTCTTCATGCATCTTACGCCAATATGACCTAAGTGGTAGTGCCACGAGAAAGTGGTACTATCATTATTAACTCTACATCTTTTGACGTGAACATGTGTATTACCACGACCGAGATTCAATGAACCATTCACATAGGGTGCATGACCATGAAAGGTATCATTCATGTAAACAGAATAACCATTATTCTCTAACTTAAATGAATGACCGTATTGCAATGAACATGATCTAATCATATTCATGCTCAACGTAGACACCTGATAACATTTATCTAGGTTCAATACTAATCCCGAAGGTGGATGGAGCGTGCGATGGTGATCTCATCAACTTTGGAAACACTTCCAACACACATCGTCACCTCGCACTTAGCCAGTCTCCGTTCAATCCGTAGCTTTTGCTTCAAGTCACCAATAATAGTAACTGAACCGGTATCCAATACCCAGGTGCTACTAGGAGTACTAGTGAGGTACACATTAATAACACGTATATACTTTGTTGAAGTTGCCAACCTTCTTATCTACCATGTATTTGGGGTAGTTCTGCTACCAGTAACCGTTCCCCTTACAATAGAAACACTTAGTCTCGGGTTTGGGTTCAACCTTGGGTTCTTTCACTAGAGCGGCAACTGGTTTGCCATCCATGAAGTTTCCCTTCTAGCCCTTGCCCTTCTTGAAACCAGTGGTCTTGTTAAACCATCAACACTTGATGCTCCTTTCTTGATTTCTACCTTTTGCGGTCTTAAGCACCGCGAACAACTCCGGGATCAACTCCATTCCTTGCATGTCATAGTTCATCACGAAGATCTAGTGGCTTAGTGATAGTGGCTAGAGAACTCTATCAATCACTACCTTATCTGGAAGTTTTAACTCCCACTTGATTCAAGTGATTGTAGCACCCAGACATTTTGAGCACATGCTCACTAGCTGAGCTATTCTCCTCCATCTTGTTGGCAAAAGAACTTGTCAGAGGTCTCACACCTCTCAACATGGGCATGAGCCTGAAATCCCAATTTCAGCTCTTGGAACATCTCATATGTTCTATGGCGTTCAAAACGTCATTGGAATCCTGATTCTAAGCCATAAAGTATGGTGCACTAAACTATCAAGTAGTCATCAGGATGTGTCTGTCAGGTGTTCACAACATCCACAGACGATGTTGTAGGGGTTTGCACATCAGCGGTGCATCAAAGACGTAAGCCTTCTGTGTAGCAGTGAGGACACTCCTCGGACTACGGACCTAGTCCGCATCATTGCTTACAATATCTTTCAACTTAATCTTTATCTAGGAACGTATTGAAATAGGGAGCTACAACATGAGCTATTTATCTACAACATATTTGCAAAGACAATTTAGACTATGTTCATGATAATTGAGTTCATCTAATCAAATTATTTATTGAACTCCCACTCAGATAGACATCCCTCTAGTCATCTAAGTGAAACATGATCTGAATCGACTAGGCCATGTCCGATCATCACGTGAGACGGACTAGTCATCAACGGTGAACATCTCATGTTGATCGTATCTTCTATACGACTCATGTTCTACCTTTCGGTCTTCCGTGTTCCGAGGCCATGTCTATACATGCTAGGCTCGTCAAGTCAACCTAAGTGTTTCGCATGTGTCCCGAGGCCATGTCTGTACATGCTAGGCTCGTCAACACCCGTTGTATTCGAACGATAGAA
The DNA here is from genome assembly GCF_056163025.1 of Triticum urartu. NCBI lineage: Eukaryota > Viridiplantae > Streptophyta > Magnoliopsida > Poales > Poaceae > Triticum > Triticum urartu. Next base: position 615,289,497 of record NC_141874.1, on the reverse strand, counting down.
TCTATCACACCCGATCATCACGTGGTGCTTCGAAACAACGAACCTTCGCAACGGTGCATAGTTAGGGGGAACACTTTTCTTGAAATTTTAGTGAGGGATCATCTTATTTAAGCTACCGTCGTTCTAAGCAAATAAGATGTAAAACATGATAAACATCACATGCAATCAAATAGTGACATGATATGGCCAATATCATTTTGCTCCTTTTGATCTCCATCTTCGGGGCTCCATGATCATCGTTGTCACCGGCATGACACCATGATCTCCATCATCGTGTCTTCTTGAAGTTGTCTCGTCATCTATTAGTTCTACTACTATGGCTAACGCTTTAGCAATAAAGTAAAGTAATTACATGACGTTTATGTTGACACGCAGGTCATAAATAAATTAAGACAACTCCTATGGCTCCTGCCGGTTGTCATACTCATCGACATGCAAGTCGTGATTCCTATTACAAGAATATGATCAATCTCATACATCACATATATCATTCATCACATCCTTTTGGCCATATCACATCACAAGGCATATGCTGCAAAAACAAGTTAGACGTCCTCTAATTGTTGTTGCAAGTATTTTACGTGGCCGCTATAGGTTTCTAGCAAGAACGTTTCTTACCTACGCCAAAACCACAACGTGATATGCCAATTTCTATTTACCCTTCATAAGGACCCTTTTCATCGAATCCGATCCGACTAAAGTGGGAGAGACATACACCCGCTAGCCACCTTATGCAACTAGTGCACGTCAGTCGGTGGAACGAGTCTCACGTAAGAGTACGTGTAAGGTCGGTCCGGGCCGCTTCATCCCACGATGCCGCCGAATCAAGATAAGACTAGTAACGGCAAGTAAATTGACAAAATCGACGCCCACAACTGCTTTGTGTTCTACTCGTGCGTAGAAACTATGCATAGACCTAGCTCTGATGCCACTGTTGGGGATCGTAGCAGAAATTTAAAATTTTCTATGCATCACCAAGATCAATCTATGGAGTAATCAAGCAACGAGGGGAAGGAGAGTGCTTCTACATACCCTTGTAGATCGCTAGGCGGAAGCGTTTAAGTGAACGTGGTTGATGGCGTCGTACTCGTCGTGATCCAAATCACCGATGATCCTAGCGCCGAACGGACGGCACCTCCGCGTTCAACACACGTACGGAACGGAGATGTCTCCCACGCCTTGATCCAGCAAGGAGGAGGGAGAGGTTGAGGAAGAGAGTCCAACAGCAGCACGACGGCGTGGTGGTGATGGAGTGGCAGTTCTCCGGCAGGGCTTCGCCAAGCTCACGCGAAGGAGGAGAGGTATTGGAGGGGAGGGGTTGCGCCATGTTCAAGGGTGTGGCCGCCCTCCCACTCCTCCACTATTTATAGGTGGGGAGAGAGGGGGCCGGTCCCCCTAGATCCCATCTAGGGTTGGGGGCGGCGGCCATAGGGGGGAGGAGTGCCTCCCAAGTCAAGTGGAGGCCCTCCCCATTAGGGTTTCCCCTCTCCCATGCGCATGGGCCTTGGGGGGGCTAGTGCCCTTGGCCCATTAAGGTTAGGGCGTCCCCTACATCCCACGCTGCTGTATTGGACGTGGTGGAACACTTTCCGGACCTCCGGACCCCTCCGGAATCCTCCGAAACCTTTCGGAAGGTTCCCGGTACAATACCGGAAAAACCCGAACTTTTCCCGGAACCCGAACAACAACTTTCCATATATAAATCTTTACCTCCGGACCATTCCAAAACTCCTCGTGATGTCCGGGATCTCATCCGGGACTCTGAAAAACATTCGGTAATCACATACAAGTCTTCCTAATAACCCTAGCGTCATCGAACCTTAAGTGTGTAGACCCTACGGGTTCGGGAACCATGCAGACATGACCGAGACAACTCTCCGGCCAATAACCAACAGCGGGATCTGGATACCCATGTTGGCTCCCACATTTTCCACGATGATCTCATCGGATGAACCACGATGTCGAGGATTCAATCAATCCTGTATTCAATTCCCTTTGTCCAGCGGTATTGTACTTGCCCGAGATTCGATCGTCGGTATCCCGATACCTTGTTCAATCTCTTTACCGGCAAGTCTCTTTACTCGTTCCGTAACACATCATCCCGTGATCAACTCCTTGGTCACATTGTGCACATTATGATGATGTCCTGCCGAGTGGTCCCAGAGATACCTCTTCGTTACACGGAGTGACAAATCCCAGTCTCGATTCGTGCCAACCCAACAGACACTTTTGGAGATACCTGTAGTGAACCTTTATAGCCACCCAGTTACGTTGTGACATTTGGTACACCCAAAGCACTCCTACGATATCCGGGAGTTGCACAATCTCATGGTCTAAGGAAATGATACTTGACATTAGAAAAGCTTTAGCAAACGAACTACACGATCTTGTGCTAGGCTTAGGATTTGGTCTTGTCCATCACATCATTCTCCTGATGATGTGATCCCGTTATCAACGACATCCAATGTCCATGTTTAGGAAACCGTAACCATCTATTGATCAACGAGCTAGTCAACTAGAGGCTTACTAGGGACATGGTGTTGTCTATGTATCCACACATGTATCTGAGTTTCCTATCAATACAATTCTAGCATGGATAATAAACGATTATCATGAACAATGAAATATAATAATAATAACTAATTTATTATTGCCTCTAGGGAATATTTCCAACAAGAGCTTCCCCAACCCCTCCAAGGGGGAGCAGGCGTTTCTTGTCCCTTACTTACTAAGGGGACTCGGATTTCCAATTCATCCGTTCCTCCGCGGGCTCCTGGAGTTTTATGGCCTCCAACTTCACAATTTCACCGCTGCTTCCATATTACACATCGCCAGATGCGTTGCCCTTTGTGAGCTATTTCTGGGCTGTGAGGCTCATTTCGAGCTGTGGAAGAGGTTATTTTGCCTTGTGCCCCACACACAAAAGGGGTCACTTTATCAGGTGGGCGGAGCCGAAATATGGCGCATCACCGAAATCGGATACCTGTCCGGTACTCCGAAGAAGACGTTCGAAGATTGGCCTTCGGAGTGGTTTTATATGGAGGAAGTCCCCCTTCCAGACCCTGTTCGGCGGGGTCTTCCTGAGTTCAACAATACTCCTCTAAAGAAACACTGAAGCTGGCGCCCATGGAGCCCCCAGGAGGAAGACAACGAAGAAGTCCTCTACCTGATGAACCGGATTAAAGCGCTAGCTCAATCAGGATTGACAATAATCGAGGTTATGTCAGTATGCATAATGTGGGGAGTGCAGCCACTTCAATATCGAGGGCACCCCCTATGGTGTTTTAACGGGGAAGATGATGCCACCCGTTGTGGGAGTAAGGGACCGGACTCCGCTGCTGCTTTAGCAAAAATCTGTCCGAGTTGTTCAAGGTACAGGAAGAGGAGTTCATCCGTATCAAGCCACGGGATAGATTCTCCATGTACAACCCTCCAAGTTGGGTGAGTTATACCTCTTTACTCCCATTCTTCCAGCATTCTTCGTCGTAGGTACTCACCTTGCCATTTTATGGCAGGAGCTGCGAAAAGCTGTAAGGGAGATCAACAACCCATCTCCACAACCAGAGGACCCTGGCCGGGCCCTCGGTCCCGGACTCGAAGAGGATCCGGACATATTCGTGGAGCTGAGGCAATTCTATCAATTGAGCTGTGATGATGCCATGGTGGCCATAACGGCCGACTATCCCGGGCTGCTCCCTGCGTCGCACGTAAGAAAAACCAAAATCCCAACTCCAAAAATAGGATCTCCTTTTAGAAACTTCACCTACCGTACACATATGGTGTTTTACAGGGAAGGCATTCCGGACGCCGTGCCGAACCCGCAGCAACTCGCCCACAAGAGGCACCAAAGCTAGGTAGGCCAAAAAGGAAGGCGATCAGGAAGGAGACGCCGGCGCAGAGGTATGACACAAAACCTCGCTTCGTGGTTGTCGTCTTTCTCAAAATGCAATGACATACATGCTTCTTTAATAGAAAAAACGCTCGCCGGACTATATCCGGAGAGGCCGCAGATCACGACGCCACCAGTCGGGCCCCAGGGCCGGACATAGAGGCGGAAGCCAACATGGGGCGGACGCTGTATGCTCCTCCTACAGAGGATGCGGATAGACTATCCGCTACAAATTCAGAAGTGGAGAGCGCCATGAATCATAGGCGTCGCCGGGCCGTACTCCGTGACGATTGTTTCTCGCCAGAGGCATTTGATGCCTTCAATTCCGCAGACGCATACATCCGTGCTACTCAAAATGATCTAGCCAGAGCCACGGACCAGTATGTAAGGGATATACGTGTAAGCAAATTTGATGATTATATGTATTAGTAGCCCCCAAGACTTGAAACAGTTGACGCAACTGATTTTAAGGATCATTATTCGTGCAGGTTCTTACTGAGAAGAATTCCCAATTGTCTCAAGAGCTAGACGAGTGCAAGGCCCAGCTGGAAGCCGCTGTTGCCGCATTGAAGGAGTCCAAAAATGGTCCCCCTAGTACCTCTTTTGTTTATTGCAAAGAATATCGGTACCAGGTAGTATGCGGCATGTATGCACACCTAACAATAGATGTTGCAGGTGGCCCCGAAGTGAATCCGGAGGCCGTGGAGGCGGATATGGCACGTGGTGATCGACAACGAAATGCTAGCGAGCGTGTGCTGACGCGAGTCAGGCAGGAGAAAAATGATCTCCAAGATGCCAATATCCAGCTGGGTGTGGAACTGAAGGATGTCCGAGCCCAGCTTGCGGACTCCGTTAAGGAGAATAAACGGCTTCGGCGCGACATTTTTAGTAAGTGCTTGAAAAAACTCTGTAAAGGAGTTCGGCGGAGAAGCTATGTCTGCAGATATGCTAACGGGTCGTCTCGCGGAGGAGATGCCCGGGTCTTCGGGTGATCTTCTACCAGAGCTCTCACGACTGCGGGAACAAGTTCGGCAGGTGATGCAGAGTATTGCCCAAGCCTTGTGGCCATCCACGTCCCTGCCAGGAGGCATGGGGGAGCTTATAGAGAAGCTCAAGGGAGCACGGCGGCGCTTCCAATTATGGAAGATATCAGCCTGCCGACAAGGTGCAAGGGAAGCCTGGGCTATGGTGAAGACACAATATACCAAGGCTGACCCAAACCACATGGCCGAGGTCGGACCTGTGGGGCCCGATGAGAAAGAGATCCCTGTCAGTTTAGTGTATGATCAAGTACAATTAGCCGCAAAGTATTCCCAACAGGATTGTAGGCTAGACAGCCTGTTGGATGGTATAGAAGAAGAATTTAATCAGTCTTAGTGATTGCGTACTTAAAATGACATATGTAATGTCCCTAGCCGGATTGTAAATCATTTGTCATGGCGGACCTTTTCGCATCGACCTATGGACCCGATATTCCGGAGTGTATCCGAATACCCACTCGGTTATATAAGAACCGGGGTATGCATGGAAACTAGGCGTAGGGGTCATAAGTGCTTGAACAGACAAGTACCCAACTAGCTATGTTATATTACATGGATAGTAAGAAACATCTTCCAGGAAGAATAGTTCCATTAAGGGTTCCTTTCCCTGGGTACGCATGCCCTAATGTGCATGTCTGAACTGCGAGACGTAGACTAAAAACATCTGGGGGCATGTAGTAATTTAATTTAAAGTCATCTTTTATTCACCGACCGAATATTCCCTTAAGAACGCTAGCTTTCAGTTTCACCCAGTCTGAGGTACACATCCGGCTGACCCGGCAGTAACAATCGCAGAGGTGCTCCCCTTATTCCCTAGCCGAATTAACGGGAACGTAGGTCATAAATACAAGAGCCAGGCAACCCATCCTGGCCAAAACTTAAGTCATATTGAAGCATATAATGGCAAAAAAAGGTACATGCGGAAGAATAACACATGTCCGGGGCATAAAGCCCGGAAAGGTAATTAGATTAAGCTTCTGTATAGGAAGCCCCCAGGTATATTGAGTGCGGTTAGCGCGTCAAGATTGTGTAACCAAGACACAAGTGTAGCCCTTTAGGGCCTTGAAGGGAAAAATAGAGAAAGAAAGAGAGAAAAAACAAATGTGCAAAAAATTGATGAAGGTAAGGAGACGAACATAGAGTCCGGCGCTAGGCATAGAATCTTCGGAGTCTGGCTGTGTTCCATGGGTTTGACTCGAGTCGATTATCCGATGCGTCCCGTAGACGATACGCTCCATGATACGTCCATTTTGCATCATGCTTTTATATCGATATTATTGCATTATGGACTGTTATTTCACTTTATGTCACAATACTTATGGCTATTCTCTCTTATTTTACAAGGTTTACATAAGGAGGGAGAATGCCGGCAGCTGGAATTCTGGGCTGGAAAAGGAGAAAATATTAGAGACCTATTCTGCGCAACTCCAAAAGTCCTGAAACTCCACGGAACATCTTAAAATAAATAAAGAAAAATCCTCGCCAAAGATGAAGGCCAGGGGGCCCACACCCTTCTCACGAGGGTGGGGGGCGCCCCCCCTAGGGCACGCCCCCTACCTCGTGGGCCCCCTGGTGGCTCTCCGACGCCCATCTTCTCCTATATGAAGTCTTTCGGTGAGAAAAAAATAAGAGGGAACTTTTCGGGACGAGACTCCGCCACCACGAGGCGGAACCTTGGTAGATCCAATCTAGAGCTCCGGCAGAGCTGTTCTGCCGGGGATACTTCCCTCCGGGAGGGGGAAATCATCACCATCGTCATCACCAACGCTCCTCTCATCGAGAGAGGGCGATCTCCATCAACATCTTCACCAGCACCATCTCATATCCAAACCCTAGTTCATCTCTTATATCCAATTCTTGTCTCAAAGTCCGGGATTGGTGCTAGTAGGTTGCTAGTAGTGTTGATTACTCCTTGTAGTTGATGCTAGTTGGTTTATTTGGTGGAAGATCATATGTTCAGACCCTATATGCATATTATTACCCCTCTGATTATGAACATGAATATGCTTTGTGAGTAATTACGTTCGTTCCTGAGGACAAGGGAGAAGTCTTCCTATGAGTAGTCATGTGAATTTGGTATTCGTTTGATATTTTGATAAGATGTATGTTATCTAGCCTCTAGTGGTGTTATGTGAATGTCGACTACATAACACTTCACCATTACTTGGGCCTAGAGGAAGGCATTGGGAATTAATAAGTAGATGATGGGTTGCTAGAGTGACAGAAGCTTAAACCATAGTTTATGCGTTGCTTCGTAAGGGGCTTATTTGGATCCATATGTTTCATGCTATGGTTAGGTTTACCTTAATACTTTTGTTGTAGTTGTGGGTGCTTGCAATAGAGGTTAATCATAAGTGGGATGCTTGTTCAAGTAAGAACATCACCCAAGCACCGGTCCACCCACTTATCAAATTATCAAAGTATCGAACGCGAATCATATGAACATGATGAAAACTAGCTTAACGATATTCCCATGTGTCCCCGGGAGCGCTTTTCCTATTATAAGAGTTTGTTCCGGCTTGTCCTTTGCTACAAAAGGATTGGGCCATCTTGCTGCACTTTATTTACTTTTGTTACTTGTTGCTCGTTACAATTTATCCTATCACAAAACTATCTGTTACCACTTATTTCAGTACTTGTAGAGAACACCTTGCTGAAAACCGCTTATCATTTCCTTCTACTCCTTGTTGGGTTCGACACTCTTACTTATGGAAAGGACTACGATAGATCCCCTATACTTGTGGGTCATCAAGACTCTTTTTTGGCGCCGTTGCCGGGGAGTGTAGCGCCTTTGGTAGGTGGAATTTGGTAAGGAAAAATTTATATAGTGTGCTGAAATTTACTGTCACTTCTTACTATGGAAAGTAATTCTCTGAGGGGCTTGTTCGGGGTATCTTCACCCCGACCAGTAGAGCAAAGAGTTGCTCCTCAACCTACTGAACCTATTGAAAATGAAACTCCTTTTAAATTTCCTTCGGGTATGATGGAAAAACTGCTAGCTAACCCTTTTACAGGAGATGGAACAAAGCATCCTGATGAGCATTTAATATATGTGGATGGAGTTTGTGGATTATTTAAGCTTGCAGGTATACCCGATGATGTTGCTAAGAAGAAGGTCTTCCCTTTATCTTTGAAGCGAGATGCATTGATATGGTATAGGCTATGTGATGATATGAGATCATGTGACTAAAAAAGATTGAAGCTGGAATTTCATCGAAAGTATTACCCTATGCATCTTGTTCATCATGATCACAATTATATATATAATTTCTGGCCTCGTGAAGGAGAAAGCATCGCTCAAGCTTGGGGGAGGCTTAAATCAATGTTATATTCAAGCCCCAATCATGAGCTCCCGAGAGAAATAATTATGCAAAGTTTTTATGCTCGACTTTCTGATAACAATCGCTCCATGCTCGATACTTCTTGTGCTGGCTCTTTTATGATGAAGACTATTGAATTCAGATGGAATTTATTGGATAGAATTAAACGCACCTCTGAAGATTGGGACCTCGACGAAGGTAAGGAGTCAGGTATGACACCTAAGTTTGATTGTGTTAAATCTTTTATGGATACCGATATTTTCCGTAAGTTTAGCACTAAATATGGACTTGACTCTAAGATAGTAGCTTCTTTCTATGAATCTTTTGCTACTTATGTTGATCTCCCTAAGGAGAAGTGGTTTAAATATCATCCTCCCATAGAAGTAAAAGTAGCTGCACCTATTAAACTTGAAGAAAAGACTGTCACTTATAATGATCCTATTGTTCCTACTTCTTATGTTGAGAAGCCACCTTTCCCTGTTAGAATAAAGGATCATGCTAAAGCTGCAACTGTTGTTTGTAAAAGCAATATTAGAACTTATACACCTCCTGAGAAAGTTAAAGTAGAACCTAATATTGCTATTGTTAAAGATCTCTTGTCTGATAATATTGATGGGCATGTTATTCAGTTCGAAGGTGAAACTGCTAGAATTGCTAAACCTTGTGATAAAGATAAACATAGACATGTGGTAGGTGTGCCTGTTATTTCTGTTAAAATAGGAGATCATTGTTATCATGGCTTATGTGATATGGGTGCAAGTGCTAGTTTTATACTGCATACCTTATACGAAGAAATTAAGAATGAAATTGCACCTGTTGAGTTAGAAGATATTGATGTTGCAATTAAACTTGCCAATAGAGATATTATTTCACCAATTGGAATTGTTAGAGATGTTCAAGTCTTGTGTGGGAAAACCAAATATTCTGCTGATTTTCTTGTTCTTACTTCTCTGCAAGATTGCTTTTGTCCCATTATATTTGGTAGACCCTTCTTAAATACTATCAATGCTACCATAGATTGCACTAAGAATGTTGTTACTGTTGGCTTGGATGATATGGTTCATGAGTTTAATTTCTCTAAATTTACTAAACAACATCGTGAGGAAGAATTACCTAGTAAGGATGAAATTATTGGTCTTGCTTCTATTGTCGTACCTCCTAGTGATCCTTTAGAACACTATTTGCTAGACCGTGAAAATGATATGTTCATGAATGAAAGAAGGGAAATAGATGAAGTATTCTTTAAACAGGAACCTATTTTGCAACACAATTTGCCTGTTGAAATCTTAGGGGATCCTCCTCCACCCAAGGGTGATCCCGTGTTTGAGCTTAAACCTTTGCCTGATAATCTTAAATATGCTTATCTTGATGAAAAGAAGATATATCCAGTTATTATTAGTGCTAACCTTTCAGAGCATGAAGAAGAAAGATTATTGAAAACTCTGAAGAAGCACCGTGCTGCTATTGGATATACTCTTGATGATCTTAAGGGCATTAGTCCCACTCTATGTCAACATAAAATAAATTTGGAAGCAGATGCCAAACCAGTTCGTGATCCTCAACGACGTCTGAATCCTAAAATGAAAGAAGTGGTAAGAAAAGAAATACTAAAGCTTCTGGAGGCAGGTATAATCTATCCCATTGCTGATAGTGAGTGGGTAAGTCCTGTCCATTGTGTCCCTAAGAAGGGAGGTATTACTGTTGTTCCTAATGATAAAGATGAATTGATTCCACAAAGAATTATCACAGGTTATAGGATGGTAATTGATTTCCGCAAATTAAATAAAGCTACTAAGAAAGATCATTACCCCTTACCTTTTATTGATCAAATGCTAGAAAGATTATGCAAACATACACACTATTGCTTTCTAGATGGTTATTCTGGTTTCTCTCAAATACCTGTGTCGGCTAGAGATCAATCAAAGACTATTTTTACATGCCCTTTTGGTACTTTTGCTTATAGACGTATGCCTTTTGGTTTATGTAATGCACCTGGTACCTTTCAAAGATGCATGATGGCTATATTCTTTGACTTTTGTGAAAAGATTTGTGAGGTTTTCATGGACGACTTTTCCGTCTATGGTTCCTCTTTTGATGATTGCTTGAGCAATCTTGATCGAGTTTTGCAGAGATGTGAAGAAACTAATCTTGTCTTGAATTGGGAAAAGTGCCACTTTATGGTTAATGAAGGTATTGTCTTGGGGCATAAAGTTTCTGAAAGAGGTATTGAAGTTGATAAAGCCAAGGTTGATGCTATTGAAAAGATGCCATGTCCCATGGACATCAAAGGTATAAGAAGTTTCCTTGGTCACGCTGGATTTTATAGGAGGTTCATTAAGGACTTCTCAAAAATTTCTCGGCCTCTGACTAATTTATTGCAAAAATATATACCATTTGTCTTTGATGATGATTGTGTAGAAGCATTTGAAATACTTAACAAAGCATTAGCCACTGCACCTGTTGTTCAGGCACCTGATTGGAATTTACCCTTTGAAATTATGTGTCATGCTAGTGATTATGTTGTAGGTGCTGTTCTAGGGCAAAGAGTTAATAAGAAATTAAATGTTATTCATTATGCTAGTAAGACTCTAGACAATGCTCAAAGGAATTATGCTACTACTGAAAAAGAGCTTTTAGCAGTTGTATTTGCTTGTGATAAGTTTAGACCTTATATTGTTGATTCTAAAGTAACTATTCAAACTGATCATGCTGCGATTAAATATCTTATGGAAAATAAAGATGCTAAACCTAGACTTATTAGATGGGTTCTCTTGCTACAAGAATTTGATTTGCATATTGTTGGTAGAAAGGGAGCTGAGAACCCCGTTGCAGACAACTTGTCTAGGTTAGAAAATATTATTGATGACCCACTACCTATTAATGATAGCTTTCCTGATGAACAATTAAATGTTATAAGTACTTCTCGTAGTACTCCATGGTATGCTGATTATGCTAATTATATTGTTGCTAAATTTATACCACCTAGCTTCACATACCAACAAAAGAAAAAGTTTTTCTATGATTTAAGACATTAATTTTGGGATGACCCACATCTTTATAAAGAAGGAGTAGATGGTGTTATTAGACGTTGTGTACCTGAGCATGAACAAGAACAAATCCTACGCAAGTGTCACTCCGAGTCTTATGGAGGACACCACGCTGGAGACAGAACTGCACATACGGTATTGCAATCTGGTTTTTATTGGCCTACTCTCTTCAAGGATGCCCGTAAGTTTGTCTTGTCTTGTGATGAATGTCAAAGAATTGGTAATATTAGTAGACGTCAAGAAATGCCTATGAATTATTCTCTTGTTATTGAACCGTTTGATGTTTGGGGCTTTGATTATATGGGACCTTTTCCTGCCTCTAATGGATACACACATATTCTAGTTGCTGTTGATTACGTTACTAAGTGGGTAGAAGCTATTCCAACTAGTAGTGCTGATCACAACACTTCTATTAAAATGCTTAAGGAAGTTATTTTCCCGAGGTTTGGAGTCCCTTGATATTTAATGACTGATGGTGGTTCACACTTTATTCATGGTGCTTTCCGGAAAATGCTTGCTAAATATGATGTTAATCATAGAATTGCATCCCCTTATCACCCACAGTCTAGTGGTCAAGTAGAGTTGAGCAATAGAGAGCTCAAATTAATTTTGCAAAAGACTGTTAATAGGTCTAGAAAGAATTGGTCCAAGAAACTTGATGATGCATTATGGGCTTATAGAACTGCATATAAAAATCCTATGGGTATGTCTCCGTATAAAATGGTTTATGGAAAAGCATGTCACTTACCTCTCGAACTAGAACATAAGGCATATTGGGCTATTAAAGAGCTCAACTATGATTTTAAACTTGCCGGTGAGAAGAGGTTATTTGATATTAGCTCACTCGATGAATGGAGAACCCAAGCTTATGAAAATGCCAAATTGTTTAAAGAAAAAGTTAAAAGATGGCATGACAAGAGGATACAAAAGCGTGAGTTTAATGTAGGTGATTATGTATTGCTATACAACTCTCGTTTAAGATTTTTTGCAGGAAAACTTCTCTCTAAATGGGAAGGCCCCTATGTTATCGAAGAGGTCTATCGTTCCGGTGCCATAAAAATCAACAACTTCATGGGCACAAATCCGAAGGTGGTAAACGGTCAAAGAATCAAACACTATATCTCAGGTAATCCCATAAATGTTGAAACCAATATTATTGAAACCGTAACCTCGGAGGAATACATAAGGGACACTTTCCGGAACGTTTCAGACTCAGAAAAGGAATAGGTATGTGGTACGGTAAGTAAACCGACTCCAAAACAATTTTTAAGGCAATATTTCTCCGTTTTGGAATATTTAGAAAAATAGAAAAATAAGTAGCAGTCCGGGAAGGACACGAGGGCCCCACGAGGGTGGTGGGCACACCCTACCCCCCTGGGCGCGCCCCCCTAACTCGTGAGCACCTCGTGTGCCTTCCGGACTCCGTTTTCTTGCACGATACGTATTTTGGTCGGTAAAATTTCATTATATATTCTCCCGAAGGTTTTGACTCCCGTATCACGCAAACCTCCTTTGTTCTTGTTTCGAGCTGTTTTCTGTCAGGTTTTTCCAGGCTAGGCATCATGTCGTCTCCCTCCTAAAACAATGGTGACAACGATGCTTGGCTAATGAAGATAGATCTGAAGAGGGAAGAACCCACGAGGGTCAACAAGGATGAAAGGATCAAGAAGGCCACGGAGGATCAAGCTCCAGCAGCAAAAGACACCCTTCAAATTGATCATAACCTTCTTACCCCAACTGAGATCGAAGCTTTCAAGATGATTGAGTTAGCTCGTGTTCAAAACAAGTATCTCACACAAGAAAATATTTTGTTGAAGGAGCATATTGTCGCACTCAAGGGCATTATTCGCAAGCTGGAGGACCTCTTACGCTCGATGTGCGATTATCCTTCACCTCCACCTTCTTCACCGACAAAGGAGATATAATCACATGGGTATGGGCACTCCCCTTGGCAACTACCAAGCTTGGGGGAGGTGCCCCGGTATCGTATCACAATCACAACTCCTATCTTTACCGTTTTTCTTAGTTCGATCCTATTAGTAGTATCTTGATCTAGTAGAATAAAGTTTATGACATGATCTAGTTTTGAGTTTGCTTTATGATCTCTCTTTGTAATTGAATCCGTGAGCTATATATAATAAAGATTAGTGTGGAGTCAAGGGCTTGATTATTCTGCCATGATCTTGGGTGAATAAAAGAAAAGAGAAAAAGAATAAAAAGAAACAAAAAGTTCATATTGATCTTATTGAGATTAATGACTTCACATAGAAAGATTATGATGATTAAAAGTTGTTGGGAGTTGGCAAGCATAGCTTTGGTCATTGTTGCAATTAATAGGAAGTAATAAGGAAAGAGAGGTTTCACATATAGATATATTATCATTGACATCTTTTATGATTGGGAGCACTCATTAAAATATGGCATGCTAAAGAGTTGATGTTGGACAAGGAAGACAACGTAATGAGTTATGTCTTTCTTATATCTGAGATAAAGTATGTTGTCATGGATCCTCTAACTTGTTGAGCTTGCCTTTCCCCCTCATGCTAGCCAAATTCTCAGCACCAAGTAGAAATACTACTTGTGCTTCTAAATACCCTTACACCAGTTTTGCCATAAGAGTCCACCATATCTACCTATGGATTGAGTAAGATCCTTCAAGTAAGTTGTCATCGGTGCAAAGCAATAAAAAATGCTCTAAATATGTATGATTGATTGGTGTGGGAGAAATAAGCTTTATACGATCTTGTGATGTGGAAGTAATAAAACTGACGGAATGCATAATAAAGGTTCATATCACAAGGGGCAATATAAAGTGACGTTCTTTCGCATTGAGATTTTATATATCCAACCATAAAAGCGCATGGCAATCTCTGCTTCCCTCTGCGAAGGGCCTATCCTTTATTGTTATCTTCTACCTTATGCAAGAGTCATGGTGATCTTCACCTTTTATTTTTCATTTTATCCTTTGGCAAGCTCAGCATGTTGGAAAGAACATGATATATATATATATATATATCTAATTGGATGTAGGGGAGCATGAACCATTATTGTTGACATTACCCTTGAGGTAAAAGGTTGTAGGGCAAAACTATAAGCCCCTATCTTTCTCTGTGTCCGATTAAAACTCCGTAACCACAAATATCGCGTGAGTGTTAGCAATTATGGAGGACTAAATGATAGTTGAGTATGTGGACTTGCTTTTTAGCTCTGACATAGACTCTTTCCAATGTTATGATAAATTGCAATTGCTTCAATGACTGAGATTATAGTTTGTCGGAGCCCAATAAGGTTTATGATTTATATTTTTGCATTGTGAATAGATCATCACTTGAATATAAGTAATCGTATGACAAAATCTATATATTTTGCTGTTATGAGAATAATCATCTTCATGTCTGTATTTTACTTTTATCGACGCCTCTACTTCTAAACATGGGGACATATTTATTGTTATCGGCTTTTCGCTTGAGGACAAGTGAGGTCTAAGCTTGGGGGAGTTGATACGTCCATTTTGCATCATGCTTTTATATCGATATTTATTGCATTATGGACTATTATTTCACTTTATGTCACAATACTTATGGCTATTCTCTCTTATTTTACAAGGTTTACATAAGGAGGGAGAATGCCGGCAGCTGGAATTCTGGGCTGGAAAAGGAGCAAATATTAGAGACCTATTCTGCGCAACTCCAAAAGTCCTGAAACTCCACGGAACATCTTAAAATAAATAAAGAAAAATCCTCGCCAAAGATGAAGGCCAGGGGGCCCACACCCTTCTTACGAGGGTGGGGGGCGACACCTAGGGCGCGCCCCCTACCTCGTGGGCCCCCTGGTGGCTCTCCGACGCCCATCTTCTCCTATATGAAGTCTTTCGATGAGAAAAAAATAAGAGGGAACTTTTCGGGACGAGACTCCGCCGCCACGAGGCGGAACCTTGGCGGATCCAATCTAGAGCTCTGGCAGAGCTGTTCTGCCGGCGATACTTCCCTCCGGGAGGGGGAAATCATCACCATCGTCATCACCAACGCTCCTCTCATTGGGAGAGGGCAATCTCCATCAACATCTTCACCAGCACCATCTCATCGCCAAACCCTAGTTCATCTCTTGTATCCAATTCTTGTCTCAAAGTCCGGGATTGGTGCTAGTAGGTTGCTAGTAGTGTTGATTACTCCTTGTAGTTGATGCTAGTTGGTTTATTTGGTGGAAGATCATATATTCAGATCCTATATGCATATTATTACCCCTCTGATTATGAACATAAATATGCTTTGTGAGTAATTACGTTCGTTCCCGAGGACAAGGGAGAAGTCTTGCTATGAGTAGTCATGTGAATTTGGTATTCGTTTGATATTTTGATAAGATGTATGTTGTCTAGCCTCTAGTGGTGTTATGTGAACGTCGACTACATAACACTTCACCATTATTTGGGCCTAGAGGAAGGCATTGGGAAGTAATAAGTAGATGGTGGGTTGCTAGAGTGACAGAAGCTTAAACCCTAGTTTATGCGTTGCTTCGTAAGGGGCTGATTTGGATCCATATGTTTCATGCTATGGTTAGGTTTACCTTAATACTTTTGTTGTAGTTGCGGATGCTTGCAATAGAGGTTAATCATAAGTGGGATGCTTGTTCAAGTAAGAACAGCACCCAAGCACCGGTCCACCCACATATAGAATTATCAAAGTATCGAACGCGAATCATATGAACATGATGAAAACTAGCTTGACGATATTCCCATGTGTCCTCGGGAGCGCTTTTCCTATTATAAGAGTTTGTTCCGGCTTGTCCTTTGCTACAAAATGATTGGGCCATCTTGCTGCACTTTATTTACTTTTGTTACTTGTTGCTCGTTACAATTTATCCTATCACAAAACTATCTGTTACCACTTATTTTAGTATTTGCAGAGAACACCTAGCTGAAAACCGCTTATCATTTCCTTCTGCTCCTCGTTGGGTTCGACACTCTTACTTATCGAAAGGACTACGATAGATCCCCTATACTTGTGGGTCATCACTCCACCGGTCAGAACCTGGTCGATAATGAAGGGACCTTCCCATTTGGGCTTGACCTTGTTCTTTTTCTTCTCCGGCAGGCGTAGAACTACTTCGCCAACGTTATAGGTTTTGGCTCGTACTTCTCTGCTTTAATACCTTCGAGCCTGTTATTGATAGAATGCGGAACGGGCCTTTGCTACGTCGTGTTCCTCCTCCAGGGCATCCAAACTGTCCAGCTGATCGAGCTCGGCCTCTCTTTCTTCGTACATGCGAACTCGAGGTGAGTCATGAATTATGTCGCAAGGCAGCACCGCCTCAGCGTCGTACACCATAAAAAACGGTGTGTATCCGGTAGTGCGATTCAGCGTGGTCCACAGCCCCCATAGTACGGAGTCGAGCTCCTCTATCCAATGTGTGTCTGATTCCTTTAAGGAGCACACTAATCCGGGTTTAATTCCGCTCATGATAAGACCATTCGCTCGTTCGACTTGACCGTTAGTTTGCGGATGATAGACAGAAGCATAATCGAGCTTAATGCACATGTTGATGCACCAAAGTTTCACCTCATCGGCTGTAAAGTTCGTGCCGTTGTCAGTGATGATGATGTGGGGGACGCCATAATGGTGTACAACCCCGGATATGAAGTCTATCACCAGTCCGGATTCAGCCGTTTTTACAGGTTTGGCTTCTATCCATTTGGTGAATTTATCCACCATGACCAGTAAGTATTTTTTCTTATGGGTTCCCCCTTTGAGGGGTCCGACCATATCAAGCCCCCAGACCGCAAAGGGCCAGGTAATGGGGATTGGTTCGAGGGTAGTAGGTGGCATGTGGCTTTGGTTTACAAAAAGCTGGCAACCAACACAATGTTGGACCAGATGCTGTGCATCTGCCCTGGCCATCGGCCAATAAAAACTTGTACAGAAGGCCTTGCTTACAAGGGCCTGGGCTGCAGCGTGGTGGCCGCCGAGTCCGGCATGGATTTCTGCCAAAAGCTTCTGCCCTTCCTCTTCGGAGATGCACCTTTGAAGGATTCCAGTTGTGCTTTTCTTATAAAGCTCTCACTCGTGGACCTTGTAGGCTTTAGATCGCCGCACTATGCAGTGTGCCTCATTTTGGTCCTCGGGTAGTTCCTGCCTAGTTAGGTAGGCCAGGAATGGTTCTGTCCACGGGGCAATGACGGCCATTATCACGTGGGCTGAAGGTGTTATTTCGGTGGTGGAACCTCCGATTGTGTCAGGGTGTTCGTTATCTGGGTTGTGGCCGGGTCTGGACTATTTTTGCCGGTGTCCCCTTCCCATACCACGGATGGTTTGAACAGTCTTTCCAGGAAGATGTTCGGTGGGACAGGGTCGCGTTTAGCGCCGATACGGGCAACGATGTCCGCCGCCTGGTTGTTTTCCCGAGCCACATGGTGGAATTCAAGCCCCTCGAGCCGGGCTGACATTTTGAGGACGGTGTTGCGATATGCCGCCATTTTCGGATCCTTGGCATCGAAGTCTCCATTTATTTGGGATATTGCGAGGTTCGAGTCCCCGCACACCTCCAGGCGTTGAATGACCATGGAGACTGCCATCCGGAGACCGTGTAGAAGGGCCTCATATTTGGCCGCGTTATTGGAGTCTGTATATAGTATTTGGAGCATGTATTGTACTGTATCTCCGGTGGGGGACGTCAGGACGACGCCAGCCCCAGGACCGGCCAGCATTTTAGAGCCGTCGAAGTGCATGATCCAATTGGAGTATGCGCCGTACTCTTTAGGGAGTTCGGCTTCCGTCCATTCAGCGACGAAATTGGCCAATACTTGCGACTTAATGGATCGTCGTGGTTTGTATGTTATGTCGAACGGGAGGAGCTTGCTGGCCCACTTGGCAATCCGGCCCGTGGCATCGTGGTTGTTTCTTATGTCATTGAGTGGTACTTCAGAGGCTGCCGTGATTGAACACTCTTGAAAATAGTGTCGTAATTTCCGGGATGCCATGAATACCGCGTATGCTATCTTTTGATAATGTGGGTACCATGATTTGCATGGAGTGAGGACGGTGGATACATAATATAACGGCTTTTGAAGTGGGAATTTATGTGCGTCCATCTCTCGTTCGATGACAAGCACTGCACTTATAACTTGATGAGTTGCCGCTATATATAATAGCATTGGTTCGCCAACAGTTGGCGCGGCCAAGACTGGGTTGGTGGCCAGGATGGCTTTTATTTCTTCCAGTCCAGCCGTGGCTGCGTCCATCCACTCGAAGTGTTCGGTGCGCCGAAGAAGGCGATAAAGGGGAAGTGCCTTTTCTCCTAATCGGGAGATAAAGCGGCTTAAAGCCGCCACACATCCAGTCAATTTCTGGATTTGCTTGAGGTCAGTTGAGATAGCCAACTGCGACAGGAGCCCGGATTTTAGCCGGATTTGCTTCAATTCCTCTACTGGAGACGATGAAGCCCAGGAGCTTTCCGGCGGGAACGCTGAAAACGCATTTTTCCAGATTGAGCTTAATGTCGTATGTTCGGAGATTGGTGAATGTGAGCCTCAAGTCGTCTATTAAAGAGTCGACGTGTCTGGTTTTAATGACCACATCGTCTACATATGCCTCCACAATCTTGCCGATCTGCTTTTCCAGACATGTCTAGATCATGCGCTAATGTGTTGCGCCGGCGTTTTTGAGCCCGAAAGGCATTGTGTTAAAACAGAAGGGCCGTATGAAGTGATAAATGCCGTTGCGGCTTGATCGAACTCCGCCGTCTTAATCTGGTGGTAACCGGAGTATGCGTCGAGGAAGCACAATGATTCGTGTCCTGCGTTAGCGTCGATGATTTGATCGATGCGAGGGAGTGGAAAGGGATCCTTTGGGCAAGCCTTATTAAGGTCTTTGAAGTCGACGCATAGGCGCGAGGATTTGTCCTTCTTTGGTACCATCACCAGGTTTGCCAGCCAGTCCGGATGTTTTATTTCTCTAATAAATCCGGCCTCCGGTAGCTTGGATAGCTCTTCTCCCATGGCTTGTCGCTTAGGTTCAGAGAAACGCCAAAGAGTCTGCTTGACCGGCTTGAGTCCTTCTAGAATATTAAGGCTATGCTCGGCCAATCTGCATGGGATTCCTGGCATGTCTGAAGGATGCCAGGCGAATATGTCCCAATTCTCACGCAGAAACTCTCGTAGTGCGACGTGTACAGCGGGGTCTAACTGTGCCCCAATGGATGCTGTTTTTGTGGAGTCCGTTGGATTGACTTGGAATTTGACTATTTCATCCGCTGGTTTAAAGGAGGTGGACTTGGATCTTTTATCTAGTATCACGTTGTCCCTGTCCATCGTGGAGCGCAGCGCGGTTAACTCCTCCACCACAAGGGCTTCGGATAATGCCTCGAGGGCTAGTGCGGCTGTTTTGTCTTTGGCACGGAGTGCTATGACCGGATCGCTAACTGGAGTGATGATTCCATTGGGCCCGGGAATTTTGAGCTTCATGTACCCGTAATGGGGTATGGCTTGAAAAATCGTGAATGCCTCCCGCCCTAGAAGGGCGTGGTATCCGCTACTGAACGGGGCCACTTGGAATGTAATTTCTTCGGACCTGTAATTCTCCGGAGCGCCGAATAACACAGCGAGTGTGATTTTCCCAGCGCAACGTGCCTCCCGACTAGGGATGATTCCTCAGAAGGTTGTACTGCTTTGCTCAATACGGTTGCTGTCTATTTCCCTTTTTGGAGAGTTTCCTCATAAATGAGGTTTAATCCGCTGCCGCCGTCCATGAGCACCTTATTGAGCCTAAAGTCGTCCACAATTGGACTGAGGACCAAAGCGGCGGTGTTCGGGCTGTTCGGAATTTAGGTTCGTCACTGGCATTGAAGGTGATAGCCGTGTCGCTCCATGGATTTATTGTTGCCACATGGCAGACTTCGGCGAGGCTGCGAAGTGCTCGCTTACGCCTATTATTTGAGGCGAAGGTCTCGAAGACCGTTAACACTGTATTGTTATCCGTGGGAAGGTGCTCTAAGGTATTTTGGGTGAGGAGAACCTCACCGCTTTTGTCCACCTGCCGGAGTACCCAACATGCTCTAAGGCTGTGTGTTGATATGGTATCCGCCGTACTATGGATTTTGCAGGGCCAGTTAAGTCATCCCTCCAATACGGTTCCACGCCCTATAGTGGGATTTTGCTTCTTTGGAATTGAGTCGGGCGACTTATGAGAGTGTACCCTTTTACTTTGGACCGGGGGTTTTGTTAGGGCCGGATTATCCCAGAATTGCGTTTGGGTTTTCCATGCACTTTCCATCGCACAGTATTTCCGTACTATGGCCGCCATGTCAGTGAAGTGTGTTATGTCACGGCGACTTATGGCGTTGAGGACTCCCTTGTCCGTGCAATTGTTGCAAAAGAATGAAATGCGTCTTCCTCGCGATAGTCCTTAACCTTGTTCATTACAAGGAGGAATCTGGCCCAATAGTGATGTACTGTCTCTTGGGGCGCTTGTCTAATGTGGGAAAGATCGTTTGTATATGGGTGGGTGGGTGGATTTAAGTCCAGACCATGACCCAATGTGTGATCCCGGGGCAGGGGAGTTTCCAATCTTGGAAGTTCGGGCTCTGGGATGTTGCCCTGTGGGTTCAGTATGCGGCCTGATTCTGGATTCAGCGCTAGGGCAGTGTCTTCCCGTGAATGAGTATCCGGCTCAGGGAGCTCGGGAATCCGGACATAGTTCGTCCTCAGGACAGAGGGAGAATCACCGCATTGCTCCTCCACCACCGCTATCTGATGGGTGACCAGCAGAGAGTTAATCTCCCTTTGGTCGGGTTTAAGCCCGATCCGATCATAGTCCGTAGTGACTCCCAGAGCAGCGATGCGATCCAAGAGCTCGTTCAGAGATGAGAGATCCATTGGATCCATCTGCTCGGCAAATTTCGAGCCGATTTGGAGGCTATTTTCAATGACCCGAGAAGTCATCATCGGCGCGGCCGCCGAGCGGGCGGTCATGACGAAGCCGCCTAGTCGGAGAGTTTGGCCTGCAGCCAGGGCTCCCCCAGAGGTGATGTTGTCCTTGACAACGAGACGAGCCATCCTCCTTATGATGACGACACAGTGGAACTCTCAATGAAAGCACCAATGTCGGTGTCAAAACCGGCGGATCTCGGGTAGGGGGTCCCGAACTGTGCGTCTAAGGCGGATGGTAACAGGAGGCAGGGGACACGAGGTTTACCCAGGTTCGGGCCCTATTGATGGAGGTAATACCCTACGTCCTGCTTGATTGTTCTTGATGATATGAATAGTACAAGAGTTGATCTACCACGAGATCAAAGAGGCTAAACCCTAGAAGCTAGCCTATGGTATAATTGTATGTTGTCCTACGGACTAAAACCCTCCGGTTTATATAGACACCGGAGGGGGCTAGGGTTACACAAGGTCGGTTACAAAGGAGGAGATATACATATCCGTATTGCCTAGCTTGCCTTCTACGCCAAGTAGAGTCCCATTCGGACACGGGACGAAGTCTTCAATCTTGTATCTTCATAATCCGATAGTCCAGCCAAAGGATATAGTCCGGCTGTCCGAAGACCCCCTAATCCAGGACTCCCTCAGCTATATTCAGACATCAGAAAGGTTCTGGGTGGTTCGGGTATTTTTCGGAGTACTGGAGAGTTACGGGAATTCGCCGGGGGAAGTATTGGGCCTTCATGGGCCTTAGTGGAAAGGAGAGAAGGGCCAGAAGGGGAGGCCGCCCCCCCATGGGCTGGTCCGAATTGGACTAGGGAGGGGGCGGCGCCCTCTCTTTCCTTATCCCTCTCCTCTCCTTCCTTCTTCTCCTACTTGTTCTAGGAAAGGAGGAAACCTACTCCTACTAGGAGTAGGAATGCCCCCTTTGGGCGCGCCCCTTGTGGCCGACCCTCCTCCTCCCCTACTTTATATACGGGGGAAGGGGGCACCCCGTAGACACACAAGTTGATCTTTTAGCCGTGTGCAGTGCCCTCCCTCCACAGTTACACACCTTGGTCATATCATTGTAGTGCTTAGGCGAAGCCCTGCGCCGGTAACTTCATCATCACCGTCACTACGCCGTCGTGATGACTAAACTCTCCCTCGGCCTCAACTGGATCAAGAGTACGAGGGACGTCACCGAGCTGAACGTGTGCAGATCGCGGAGGTGCCATGCATTCGGTACTGGATCGGTTGGATCGTGAAGACGTTTGACTACATCAACCGCGTTACTAAACGCTTCCGCTTTCGGTCTACGAGGATACGTAGACACACTCTCCCCTCTCGTTGCTATGCATCTCCTAGGTAGATCTTGCATGATCGTGGGATTTTTTTAAATATTGCATTCCCCAACAGTGGCATCTGAGCCAGGTCTATGCGTAGATGTTATATGCATGAGTAGAACACAAAGGAGTTGTGGGCGTGGGTATATACATATTGCTTGCCGTCACTAGTTGTTTCCTGATTCGGTGGTATTGTTGGATGAGGCGGCCCGGACCGACATTACATGACCGCGTTCATGAGACTGGTTCTACCGACGTGCTTTGCACACAGGTAGCTGGCAGGTGTCAGTTTCTACAACTTGAGTTGAATCGGATTCAATGAAGATGGTTCTTTCCGAAGTTCAAAAAGCAATCACTATACCGCGTTGTGGTTTTTGATGTGTAGGTAAGAAATGTTCTTACTAAGCCCATAGCAGCCACGTAAAATTTGCAACAACAAAGTAGAGGACGTCTAACTTGTTTTTGCAGGGCATGTTGTAATGTGATATGGTCAAGACGTGATTATATAAATTGTTGTATGAGATGATCATGTTTTGTAACAAAGTCATCGGCAACTGGCAGGTGCCATATGGTTGTCGCTTTATTGTATGAAATGCAATCACCATGTAATTGCTTTACTTTATCACTAAGCGGTAGCGATAGTCATAGAAGCAATAATTGGCGGGACGTCAACAACGCTACGATGGAGATCAATGTGTCAAGCCGGTGACGATGGAAATCATGACGGTGGTTTGGAGATGGAGATCAAAGGCACAAGATGATGATGGCCATATCATGTCACATTTTTTTATTGCATGTGATGTTTATCTTTTATGCATCTTATTTTGCTTAGTACAACGGTAGCATTATAAGATGATCCCTCACTAAATTTCAAGGTATAAGTGTTCTCCCTGAGTATGCACCATTGCTATAGTTCGTCGTGCCGAGACACCACGTGATCGGGTGTGATAAGCTCTACGTTCACATATAATGGCTGCAAGCCAGTTTTGCACAAGTAGAATACTTGGGTTAAACTTGACGAGCCTAGCATATGCAGATATGGCCTCGGAACACTGAGATCGAAAGGTCGAGCATAAATCATATAGTAGATATGATCAACATAGTGACGTTCACCATTGAAAGCTACTCCATCTCACGTGATGATCAGACATGGTTTAGTTGATATGGATCACGTGATCATTTAGATGACTAGAGGGATGTCTATCTAAGTGGGAGTTCTTAAGTAATATGATTAATTGAACTTAAATTTATCATGAACTTAGTCATGATAGTGTTTGCATATCTATGTTCTAGATCAATTGCTCGCGTATAGCTTCCCCGTTTTATTTATGATATATTCCTAGAGAAAACTATGTTGAATGATGTTAGTAGCAATGACGCGGACTAGCTCCGTGATCTGAGGATTATTCTCATTGCTGCACAGAAGAATTATGTCCTTGATGCACCGCTACGTGACGGACATTTTGCAGAAGCAGATGCGGACGTTATGAACGTTTGACAAGCTCGGTATGATGACTACTTGGTAGTTTAGTGCGCCATACTTTACGGCTTAGAACCGGGACTTCAAAAACGTTTTGAACGCCACAAAGCATATGAGATGTTCCAAGAGCTAAAATTGGTATTTCAGACTCATGCCCGTGGTAAGAGGTATGTGACCTCTAACAAGTACTTTGCCTACAAGATGGAGGGGAATAGCTCAACCAGTGAGCATGTGCTCAGATTGTCTGGGTACTACAATTGCTTGAATCAAGTGGGAGTTAATCTTCCAGATAAGATAGTGATTGACAGAGTTCTCTAGTCACTATCACCAAGTTACTGGAACTTAGTGATGAACTATAATATGCAAGGGATGACGTAAAACCATTCCTGAGCTCTTCGCAATGCTGAAATCGACAAAGATAGAAATCAAGAAAAGCATCAAGTGTTGATGGTTGACAAGACCACTAGTTTCAACTAAAAGGGCAAGGGAAAGAAAGGGAACTTCAAGAAAAATGGCAAGCAAATTGGCACTCCCATGAAGAAGCCCAAAGCTAGACCTAGGCCTGAAATTGAGTGCTTCTACTGCAAAGGAAATGGTCACTGGAAGCGGAACTGCCCCAAATACTTGCGGATAAGAAGGATGGCAAAGTGAACAAAAGTATATTTGATATAAATGTTATTGATGTGTACTTTACTAGTGTACATAGTAACCCCATTGTATTTGATACCGGTTTAGTTGCTAAGATTAGTAACTTGAAACAGGAATTGCAAAATGAACAGAGACTAGTTGAGGCGAGGTGAGTGTGTTGGAAGTTATTCCAAGGTTGATAAGATCACCATCGCACACTCCCTTTACCTTTGATATTAGTGTTGAACCTAAAATAAATATTGTTTGGTGTTTGCGTTGAGCATAATATGATTGGATCATGTTTATTGCAATACGGTTATTCATTTAAGTCAAAGAATAATTGTTATTCTGTTGACATGAATAATACCTTCTGAGGTCATACACCCAAGGTGAATGGTTTACTAAATCTCGATCGTAGTGATACACATATTCATAATATTGATGCCAAAAGATGCAAAGTTCATAATGATAGTGCAACATATTTGTGGCACTGCCGTTTAGGTCATATTGGTGTAAAGCGCATGAAGAAACTCCATGTTGATGAGCTTTTGGAATCACTTGATTATGAATCACTTGATGCTTGTGAACCATGCCTCATGGGTAAGATGACTAAGACTCCGTTCTCCGGAACAATGCAGCGAGCAAATGACTTATTGGAAACAATACATACTGATGTATGCGATCCGGTGAGTGTTGAGGCTCGTGGCGGGTATCGTTATTTTCTGACCTTCACAGACGATTTGAGCAGATATGGGTATATCTACTTAATGAAACACAAGTCTGAAACGTTTGAGAAGTTCAAAGAATTTCAGTGTGAAGTGGAGAATCATCGTAACAAGAAAATAAAGATTCTATGATCTGATCATGGAGATGAAATATTTGAGTTACGAGTGTTGACACACGAACACGTCACGTGTACCCTCGACGCCGGGGGTGATGCACCGCAGCTCACGTCGAAGGAGACCCGACCGACAGCGCGATACGCAAGACAGTCAGCGGGCGCTTTTGAAGACCCGAAACCCCACACGCCCGGGAGGGACCCCGTCAGGGAGTGCGGCGGCTATGGGCTACCCTAGGTCGATTCGCTCACCCCTACAGCCTCGTGTATGGCTGCCCTCCAATGCGAAGAACGAACGAATAATGAGAAAGAAAGATACAAGGGTAGGGGATAAAGATAGATGAACACAAAAGTGTAATAGATTGATTGGTTCGATTGGTGTTGTTTCAATCGGCCGTCACCCCCAACATATATAAGAGGCGGCTGGACTTCCCGTGCAAGCAAAGGATATATCTAGGCTTTCCTTACAAGAAAATTATATCAATTCACGTCCAAAACCCTAGTCAAATTCGGAATGGTTTTATCCGAACTTTCCAAAACTATTCGGTTTAAACTGGCTGCGCCTTGCGGGTCCTTTTTGCGGTGGTAAACGATCTCGGATGAAAACAATCCCAAAAGCAATCTTGACCGTTTCGACGAGACGAACAACTTTCATGTTAAAGGTTTTTTGATCAGAGATCATCTTGAGGGTCAGATCGGTCTCGCGACACAGGCTATCTCCTCGCGCTACCTGTCAGACATGTGTCTGGTGGGGCGCGCCACATTTCGCCCCGTGACAGGGCTGCACTCCGATTGCTCTAACTTTTGCATACGAACTCAGATTTGAACGATTTCTATATCAAAATCGATCGTTTCTACGAGACGAAGACAACCCGTGTAGATCATTTTTTCATTTGAGGTCGCCTTCAGGGCTTAATCGGCTAAACTGTACTTTGAATATAAGATCTTGGTACTTCGAGTATAGTTTCGGCCTTCGAGATGAAATCGGACGGCGATGACCCAAATTTCAAAGATGTTCATATCAATAATATGAAACTCTTTCATGTAGATCATTTCTCCATTTGAGTCCATCTAGATAATCATTTGAGCCCATCTTCAGCTTCTGGTCGGATTGACTATCACAACCTCCACCCCGGCAGGCCTTCCACCCGGGTAAGCTTTCCGCACCGACAAGGTTTCACCCCGGCAAGGTTTTTTACACCAGCAAGGGTTCTCCCTAGCTCGGCAAGGTTTCTACCCCGGCAAGAGTTCCTCCTCGGCAAGGTTTCTACCCCGGCAAGAGTTCCTCTTCGGCAAGGTTTCTCCCTCGGCAAGATTTCACATCGGCAAGCTTCTTCGCCGGCAAGCTTTCCACGCCGGCAAGCTTCTCCGCCGGCAAGCTTTCCACATCGGTAAGCCCTCACATCGGCAAGGTTTTACCCCGGCAAGGTTTCATTCAGCCGGAAAAGGCCGAATACTTTCTCACTCGGGGCCGGCCCGCGAAGTGTTGCCTCTAACTTTTGCATACGAACCCTGATTCGTGACCATGCCAAAATCTGGTGTCAACACATGCCCCCCCTGTTTTTCGGCAAAGCTTGTGTGCCGAAAAATAACTTGTATTGTGTTTGTTCTAAGGATGATGTCAACACTCCATCGGCCATTTATTTTCCTCAGGACGATAATCAGGTATCGGCCATGTTTGTGCTAAGGGCAATAATCATATATCGGCCATGCCTTGTGTGAACTTTCTGATGCAAACTTGGGTGAAACCTTCTCAGCTTCATTAACAATCCGGTGATGAAGTTCCATAGATATGTATCTCAATGTCATCCTCCGAACCATATTGTTCACCCTTTTGCTAGGATTTTGTAGACAATCAACAATAAACTTTCTCCAATCCTTACTTTCGCCTGCATAAAAATTTCATTAGTGGCCGAAGTTGTGGACTCCAATTCGGCCTTACCTATGTTGGCAAGAATAAGCATCGGCTATTGATAGATGTGCAATACACCATGACCAACATGGTAGCCAAATGCTTGCTATGCCAACTCTCTCAAATTATCATGTCCAGATATATGAAGAACCTTAAGACAACCCATGGTAAACTTTACATCTAGACATACCTCAAGATAAACTAAAAATGATTCGTCAAAACATTGATAACCATTGGATATTTGTTGCACTACTAGTAACGAATCACCGGAAGCCTCAATATGTATAGCACCTATAGCAAGGCAAAGCTCCAATCCGAATGACAATGCATATTCGGTTTTGATCATTGTGCAAAAATATTTTAAGCGGCATGAGGCTTCACAAAATAGCACCATAAGGATATATATAAACAACACCAACACCTTGGCCATTTCTACAAATTTAACCATCAATATATAATCTCCATGGTTCTAGAGAGATCAAGCTGAAATCAATATTATGCATGATGTCAATATGATGCTCAATAATAAAATCAACCATGATTTGGCCTTACATAAATTCTGAATACTAATAAGCCAAAGCACACCCAATCAAAACATAAGTTCACTTTGCAATTTTGGTGAATTGGTCTATGCATAATATCTTCAATGGCATCAATTTGACAAATTCCTTTGCAAGCACTTATCTCAAACTAAGGACGATGTTAGAATACCACACCGGCCATTCTTAAATATATTCTTAGGGTGATAGATAAATATCGGCCATTACAATGAGGTCCATGTAGTATTCGCCCACCAAGGTATGTATAGCCGAAATAAACAAATGAAATAGCAATAAGATATTTTGGTCCCTTTGTATTAGCAAAAAAAATGTAACTAACCAAATGTATAGTGATTTGGTAATACTCTGTCATGATATAGAAAATTATGTTGCGTCCATGGATCAAAATAAGTCTATGGAGGGTAACTGATCATACCTGTGGATGAATTCCATGGCAAAGGCATCAATGGCATTGTTGAAGAAAATGGATGATGTGCTAACCGAAGATTTTGATGTTGTGATCCACCTCTTCGGCTTAATTGTTTGTTGCTTCCATTCTTCTCTTTCTTCACTTTTATTGTACTTGTTGCAATAGAAGCATGCACATCATTTTTGTTATGAATGATCCTCTTGGGAACCCATGCCATGTTCTTCTGTCTCAGCTCTTGTGCACTAAGATTTTGTAATTCCTTCTTTTGCCAATACGTTAAGCCGAGTGGGCATTTCGGCTGTAATTCTGTTTTGACCAATGGAAGTTCCTTTTTGGCCTTATGCACCTTAACTTCTTTTCTTCAGATTTGGCACTTTGACTCTCAATAATTGGTTGCTATGTCTCATTGCCTTTAGTAGCCAATGTTAACACTTTAATTGACTCTTTTTTATTTGAGATCAAATCTGAAGTTGCACTCTTACAACCATCTCTTTTAACACGGTAAACTTGCTTGACCACCTCTTTCTTCATCCTTGAGCTCTGGACCGATTCCTTATGATTGAAACGGTCTTTAACATGTGATTGTTCAGATATTGATCTTCTCAGAGCTGCATAATATTGGAGAGATGGTCTAAAATAAGATGGATAATTTGCCCTTGTATCATATGTGTCCCATGATGGATATGGATTTACATGAGCGTAGGGAGGCATCCACGACATTGGCATTGGCGGCCCAAAAGCAGGATATGAAGTCTGCTTGCTCAACATCTTCCTTTGCCAATCCAAGTCTTCAGATTTATGCCTCGGGGGTGACTTCGATGCTTTTGCTTCACTCGGCTGATAAGCACTCTTTGCCTCACTTATCTTCTGATATTTTTCTAATAACTGCGCGAAAGTGACTTTCGGCCTTTTACCTTTGTGCTTACCATTGCCTTTGCTTTCTTTAACTGTGCGTGCATCGGTCTTTGAATTTTCTTGTTGTCCCCCAGTGCTAGATGTCACCATTGTAGCTTTGATGGAATTCCCATCTTCAAGATTGCTGTTGATGCACTTTTTAACCATATCCTTGCCCGAAGTCTTGACCCCGTAATCATTGGTGTGTACCTGTTGACCTTTAGGTGAATCGGCTTGAGATAGCCGAGTCAACATTTGATCGCCATCAAAACCAATCTGATCCGATTGTTCATACGATCGTGCCTCAACAAACTTCAATTGTCTCGATTGTGCGGCTTGATGAATCATGTTGTTGTCTTCGATATTCTCTTCAAACAAACATTGAATTTGTTCTTGTCCTGATGGCTCGACATCATGATCAATTATAATAGGATTAGTCGACGATGCACCAATGATGTGATCAACTATGCCCGGACTGAAGGTACACTGCTCGTCCATTAACTGATATTGTGATACTAGCTCTAAAACAAAACAACCAAGCAGTGCTGGCTTAGCGTCATCTGACTCGGCTATGCATTGATTTTCATCCTCTTTTCCTGATGCTTTTGAATCGGCTTCGAAGGACTTTGGACCTGGCTTTACATTTCTGCAACCAAAATAATTACAGAATATATGTCTCGTCCGAGACCAAATGTTAGCCAGGCATGAAACAAACAAAGTTGTCCATATGAATACAAAGTTCAGTTGGCATGGGAAGAACAACTTTGGTTTTGATAAGTTGTCACTATTAGTCTCTATGAATGATAGCATGTGTCGACTATCATGATTAGTGAAAAGATCATTCCTAACAAATAGATTACTCATTTCAATTGGTCTTTAAAAATTAATTAGAATCTTACTAACGGGTGCATCAACAATATGATTTTGACCGAATCGAAAATTGAGTAAACTATCTTCTAGGTGTACCTTTGTGAAGACATTGGAAGGAGAAGATGGTTGCACCACTGGAACAATACATTGCTCCACTTCTGAATAATTCTCCAACGCCTCTTCCTCTTTTTCTGGATCTGGTGCCTCATCACTCGGATTGCCCGAGTATATTTCAGTCGGATTGCCCGAGTGGATTTCACTCGGACGCTCTTTGTCAGTTGAACTTTGCTCGGCCGCATTTTCTTGGTCTTGATGTTCATCGTTAACTGAACTGTGTTCAGCCATATTACTGTGTTCTTGATGCTCATCAATATCTTTAGCACGAAACTCATAGGGTAGCATGTAAGCTTCCTTACATCCAGAAAAATCGAGCACAACCAATTTGTTGCGTTTGTCGTTCCTTTGCTCAGCCAAGCTTGCATCTTCTATTTAGGTACACGCGGCAATAGTTGGCTTGATGCACTCGGGTTTAGCCGGTGATGCACTCGTCTGGAACGATGCACTCGGCTGGCATGATGCAACGCACTGGGCTTTAAACATCCCGGTGCTCAATCCGGTTTCAACCGAATCCACCGTATTAGCCGAGTGAATCCCTTTTTGCTGGTTTGCTTGCAAAGCTTCTTTTTTATCTTGCCTCAAAAGTGTAGAAGGGCCAAAATGGCTGCTACATGGAGGAAGGCACTTGACGTATTCTTGCAAATATCCATCTCCATGCTTCTTCTTGAGTGCTTCGTAGGCCTGTCGATATGCTGCTGGTAATTCCTCAAGGGTAGGTGTAGTAAATTCGTTGACTCTACTCCCTGTGAGCTTTGGCTTGATCTTGTCCTCTTGGGCCAGATATTTTTCTTTAGACTCATCCCTACTTGGATTCGCTTGCCCCCCAATACTTTTATGATCTTTCGGCAATGAATTGATGTTGCCGAAATTTTGCGATTGTATAGGCGGTGTATAACATGCTGCAATGATAGCTAAAGACATGTGCACTATTGTTGAATATTTTCTCACGCCAATTTGATCAATCGGCAACACTTTTTCTTCTTTCAAAACCCTAGCTCTTATTGCCTCATAATCAGGAACTAATCCCTTTTCGTGCTACTCAAGGCAAATAGCACTAATCTTCTTATTTTGGGCTAAACTTTTTAATGCAGCCAGATCCACCTCATCTCCTACAATATTAGGCACATATGCTCCTGCAGAATCTCCATTCACTCGGCCAAGGTGATCCGAGTCATGAATATTTTTAGTTTCATATGCCATTGAGCAATTAATATCACGAGGTGTAGTATATGATGTTCGAGGATAACCGACCAAATAGCTAATGGAAGCATGGCCGATTCCCCCATCCATCGGAAAGTTTGGGGATGAACCCGCATATTGCGAGTCGGCTACTGGTGGATAAACCTATGAGATGCCCTCCTGCACATGAGGTATCATATATTGATCATTCGAACAAATCGTGTTGTTCACCGTCATATTGAAAGATGTTGCCGATGCACGAAAGTTCAGATTCATAAGTTGCATGCCGCGATTATGTAAATTCCAAGTTTCTCCAACGGAATAACTAGCCGGCCTTTGCTCATTAGGGCTGGCTGACATCACATGTCCGTTGAAAGATCTAGCAACATCAACATAATGGCTATTTGCATCTATGCAAGGAGATTGATGATACATGTTACCGTTGAAGATTGCAGCCGCTTGATGACGCTCTCCTCATAGCAAGAACATGCTGGAGACTGTTCAAAGCTTCGTTCCCCAGCGGAGTCGCCAAAAAGTGTGTTGACACACGAACACGTCATGTGTACACTCGATGCCGGGGGTGATGCACCGCAGCTCATGTCGAAGGAGGCCCGACCGACAGCGCGATACACAAGACAGTCAGCGGGCGCTTTTGAAGACCCGAAACCCCACACGCCCGGGAGGGACCCCGTCAGGGAGTACGGCGGCTATGGGCTGCCCTAGGTCGATTCGCTCGCCCCTAGAGCCTCGTGTATCGCTGCCCTCCAACGCGAAGAATGAACAAATAACGAGAAAGAAAGGTACAAGGGTAGGGGATAAAGATAGATGAACACAAAAGTGTAATAGATTGATTGGTTCGATTGGTGTTGTTTCAATCGGCCGTCGCCCCCAACATATATAAGAGGCGGCTGGACTTCCCGTACAAGCAAAGGATTTATCTAGGCTTTCCTTACAAGAAAATTACATCAATTCGCGTCCAAAACCCTAGTCAAATTCGGACTGGTTTTATCCGAACTTTCCAAAACTGTTCGGTTTAAACTGGCTGCACCTCGCGGGTCCTTTTTGCGGTGGTAAACGATCTCGGATGAAAACAAGCCCAAAAGCAATCTTGACCGTTTCGACGAGACGAACAACTTTCATGTTGAAGGTTTTTTGATCAGAGATCATCTTGAGGGTCAGATTGGTCTCGCAACACAGGCTATCTCCTCGCACTACCCGTCAGACATGTGTCTAGTGGGGCGCGCCATATCTCGCGTCGTGACAGGGCTGCACTCCGATTCCTCTAACTTTTGCATATGAACTTGGATTTGAACTATTTTTATATCAAAATCGATCGTTTTGACGAGACGAAGACTACCCGTGTAGATCATTTTTTTTAGTTGAGGTCGTTTTGGGGGCTTAATCGGCTAAACTGTACTTTGAATATAAGATATTGATACTTCGAGCATAGTTTCGGCCTTCGAGATGAAATCGGACGGCGATGACCCGAATTTCAAAGATGTTCATATCAATAATACGGAACTCTTTCATGTAGATCATTTCTCCATTTGAGTCCATCTAGATAATCATTTGAGCCCATCTTCAGCTTCTGGTCGGATTGACTATCACAACCTCCACCCCGGCAGGCCTTCCACCCGGGTAAGCTTTCCGCACCGACAAGGTTTTACCCCGGCAAGGTTTTTTACACCGGCAAGGGTTCTCCCTAGCTCGGCAAGGTTTCTACCCCGGCAAGAGTTCCTCCTCGGCAAGGTTTCTACCCCGGCAAGAGTTCCTCTTCAGCAAGGTTTCTCCCTCGGCAAGATTTCACACCGGCAAGCTTCTTCGCCGGCAAGCTTTCCATGCCGGCAAGCTTCTCCTCCGGTAACCTTTCCACATCGGTAAGCCCTCACATCAGCAAGGTTTTACCCCGGCAAGGTTTCATTCAGCCGGCAAAGGCCGAATACTTTCTCACTCAGGGCCGGCCCGCGAAGTGTTGCCTCTAAGTTTTGCATAGAACCCTGATTCATGACCATGCCAAAATCTGGTGTCAACAATGAGTTTGGCCTTCGGTTGAAACAATGTCGAATAGTTTCGCAACTCAAGCCACCTGGAACACCACAGTGTAATGGTGTGTCCGAACGTCGTAACCGTACTTTATTAGATATGGTGCAATCTATGATGTCTCTTACCGATTTACCACTATCGTTTTGGGGTTATGCATTAGAGACAGCCGCATTCACGTTAAATAGGGCACCGTCTAAAAATCCGTTGAGACGACACCGTATGAACTGTGGTTTAGCCAGAAACCTAAGCTGTAGTTTCTTAAATTTTGGGGTGATTATGCTTATGTGAAAAAGTTTCAACATGATAAGATCAAACTCAAATCGGAGAAGTGTGTCTTCATAGGATACCCAAAAGAAACTGTTGGGTACACCTTCTATCATAGATCCGAAGGCAAGATCTTTGTTGCTAAGAATGGATCCATTCTAGAGAAGGAGTTTCTCTCGAAAGAAGTGATTGGGAGGAAAGTAGAACTTGATGAGGTAGTTGTATCTTCTCCCGAATTGGAAAGTAGTTCATCACAGAAATTAGTTCCAGTGATTCCTGCACCAATTAGTGAGGAAGCTAATGATGATGATCATGAAACTTCAGATCAAGTTACTATCGAACCTCGTAGGTCAACCAGAGAATGGTCCGCACCAGAGTGGTATGGTAATCCTTTCTGGAAGTCATGTTACTAGATCCTGACGAACCTATGAACTATGAGGAAGCGATGATGAGCCCAGATTCCGTGAAATGGCTTGAGGCCATGAAATCTGAGATGGGATCCATGTATGAGAACAAAGTATGGACTTTGATTGACTTGGCCGATGATCGGCGAGCCATCGAGATTAAATGGGTCTTCAAGAGGAAGACGGATGCTGATAGTAGTGTTACTATCTACAAAGCTCGAATTGTCACTAAAGGTTGTCGACAAGTTCAAGGTGTTGACTACGATGAGAGTTTCACACTCGTATCTATGCTTAAAGTCTGTCCGAATCATGTTAGCAATTGCCGTATTTTATGAAATTTGGCAAATGGATGTCAAAACTCCATTCCTTAATGGATTTCTTAAAGAAGAGTTGTATATGATGCAACCAGAAGGTTTTGTCAATCCTAAAGGTGCTAACAAAGTTTGCAAGCTCCAGCGATCCATCTATGGACTGGTGCAAGCATCTCGGAGTTGGAATATACGCTTTGATGACTTGATCAAAGCATATAGTTTTATACAGACTTTTGGAGAAGCCTGTATTTACAAGAAAGTGAGTGGGAGCTCTGTAGCATTTCTGATATTATAGGTGGATGACATATTATTGATCGGAAATGATACTGAATTTATGGATATCATAAAAGGATACTTGAATAAGAATCTTTCAATGAAAGACCTCGGTGAAGCTGCTTACATATTGGGCATCAAGATCTATAGAGATAGATCAAGACGCTTGATAAATTTTTCAATGAGTACATACCTTGACAAGTTTTTAAAGTTTTTCAAAATGAAACAGTCAAAGAAGGAGTTCTTACCTATGTTGCAAGGTGTGAAGTTGAGTTAAGACTCAAAACCCGACCACGGTAGAAAATAGAAAGAGAATGAAAAGTGATTCCCTATGCCTCGGTCATAGGTTGTATAAAGTATGCTATGCTGCGTACCAGACCTATTGTATACCATAGCATGATTTTGGCAAGGGAGTATAATAGTGATCTAGGAGTAGATCACTGGACAACGGTCAAAATTATCCTTAGAGGACTAAGGATAATATTTCTCGGTTATGGAGGTGATAGAAGAGTTCATGTAAAGAGTTACGTCGATGCAAGCTTTTGACACTGATCTAGATGACTCTAAGTCTCGATCTAGATACATATTAAAAGTGGGAGAAATTAGCTAGAGTAGCTCCGTCCAGAGTATTGTAGACATAGAAATTTGCAAAATGCATACGGATCTGAATGTTGCAGACCCGTAGACTAAACTTCTCTCACAAACAAAACATGATCACTCTTTGGGTGTTAATCACATAGCGATGTGGACTAGATTATTGACTCTAGTAAACCCTTTGGGTATTAGTCACATGAAGATGTGAACTAATCACATAAAGATGTGAACTATTAATGTGAAATCACATGACGATGTGAACTAGATTATTGATTCTAGTGCAAGTGGGAGACTGAAGGAAATATGCCCTAGAGGCAATAATAAAGTTGTTATTTATATTTCCTTATATCATGATAAATCTTTAGTATTCATGCTAGAATTGTATTAACCGGTAACTTAGTACATGTGTGAATACATAGACAAACAAAGTGTCCCTAGTCTGCCTCTACTTGACTAGCTCGTTAATCAAAAATGGTTAAGTTTCCCAGCCATAGACATGTGTTGTCATTTGGTGAACGAGATCACATCATTATCGATGTGAAGGACAAGACCCATCCGTTAGCTTAGCACTATGATCGTTTAGTTTATTGCTATTGCTTTCTTCATGACTTTTACATGTTCCTATGACTATGAGATTATGTAACTCCCGAATACCGGGGAACACTTAGTGTCTATCAAACGTCACAATGTAACTGGGTGATTATAAAGATGTTCTACAGGTGTCTCCGATGGTGTTTGTTGAGTTGGCATAGATCGAGATTAGGATTTGTGACTCCGATTGCCGAAGAGGTTTCTCTGGGCCCTCTCGGTAATGCACATCACTATAAGCCTTGCAAGCAATGTGACTAATGAGTTAGTTGCAGGATGATGCATTACCGAATGAGTAAAGAGACTTGTCTTTAACGAGATTGAGATAGGTATGATGATACCGACGATCGAATCTCAGGCAAGTAACATACCAATGACAAAGGGAACAACGTATATTGTTGTGCGGTTTGACCGATAAAGATCTTCGTAAAATATGTAGGAGCCAATATGAGCATCTAGGTTCCGCATTGTTTATTGACCGAAGATGTGTCTCGGTCATGTCTACATAGTTCTCGAACCCGTAGGGTCCACTCGCTTAACATTATATGACGATTTGTATTATGAGTTATGTGATTTGATGACCGAAGTTTGTTCGGAGTCCCGAATGAGATCACGGACATGACGAGGAGTCTCGAAATGGTCGAGACGTAAAGATCGATAAATTGGAAGGCTATATTCGGACATCAGAAAGGTTCTGAGTGGTTCGGATATTTTTCGGAGTACCGGAGAGTTACGGGAATTCGCCGGGGTAAGTATTGAGCCTTCATTGGCCTTAGTGGAAAGGAGAGATGGGCCACAAGGGGAGGCCGCGCCCCCACCCCCCATGGGCTGGTCCGAATTGGACTAGGGAGGGGGCGATGCCCCTCTCTTTCCTTCTCCCTCTCCTCTCCTTCCTTCTTCTAGTAGGGGTAGGAATCACCCCTTGGGCGCGCCCCTTGTGGCCGGCCCTCCTCCTCCTCCCCTCCTTTATATACGGGGGAAGGGGGCACCCCATAGACACACTAGTTGATCTTTTAGCCGTGTGCGGTGCCCCCCTCCATAGTTACACACCTCGGTCATATCGTTGTACTGCTTAGGCGAAGCCCTCCGCCGGTAACTTCATCATCACCATCACCACGCTGTCGTGCTGTCGAAACTCTCACTCGGCCTCAACTGGATCAAGAGTATGAGGGACGTCACCGAGCTGAACGTGTGCAGATCGCGCAGGTGCCGTGCGTTCGATACTTGATCGGTTGGATCAACAAGACGTTCGACTACATCAACCACGTTACTAAATGCTTCCGCTTTCGGTCTACGAGGGTACATAGACACACTCTCCCCTCTCGTTGCTATGCATCTCCTAGATAGATCTTGCATGATCGTGGGAATTTTTTTGATATACTATGTTCCCCAACAATTTGGACATCGGAATGGTTTCGAGTGGTTAGGGTATTTTACCGGAGTACCGAGGGGTTACCGGTGTTAGGGAACGTAGTAATTTCAAAAAAATTCCTATGCACACGCAAGATCATGGTGATGCATAGCAACGAGAGGGGAGAGTGTCGTCCACATACCCTCGTAGACCGTTATGCGGAAGCGTTATGACAACGCGGTTGATGTAGTCGTACATCTTCACGATCGACCGATCCTTAGCATCGAACGTACGGCACCCCCACGTTCAGCACACGTTCGGCTCGGCGACGTCCCGCGAACTCACGATCCATTAGAGCTCGGGGAAGAGTTTCTTCAGCAGGACGGCGTGGTGACGATGTTGATGAAGCTACCGCAGCAGGGCTTCGCCTAAACATCGCTAAAGTATGACCGAGGTGGATTATGGTGGAGGGGGGCACCGCACATGGCTGGAGAGATCTCAATGATCAACTTGTGTGTCTAGAGGTGCCCCCTGCCCCCGTATATAAAGGAGCAAGGGGGGAGAGGCGGCCGACCAGGAGGAGGCGCGCCAGGAGGAGTCCTACTCCCACGGGGAGTAGGACTCCCTCCTTTCCTAGATGGAATAGGAGAAGGGGGAAGGAGGAGGGAGAGAGGAAGGAAAGGGGGGCGCCGCCGCCCTCCTTGTCCAATTTGGACTAGAGGGAGAGGGGGCACGCGTCCTGCCCTGGCAGCCCCTCCTCACTTCCACTAAGGCCCATCATGGCCCATTAAACCCCCGGGGGGAGGGGTTCCGGTAACCCCCGGTACTCCGGTAAAATCCCGATTTCACCCGCAACACTTCCAATATCCAAATATAGGCTTCCAATATATAAATCTTTATGTCTCGACCATTTCGACACTTCTCATCATGTTCGTGATCAAATCCGGGACTCCGAACTACCTTCGGTGCATCAAAACATATAAACTCATAAAACTGATCGTCATAGAACTTTTAGCGTCCGGACCGTACGGGTTCGAGAACTATGTAGACATGACCGAGACACATCTCCGGTCAATAACCAATAGCGGAACCTGGATGCTCATATTGGTTCCTACATATTCTACGAAGATCTTTATCGGTCAAACCGCACAACACTATACGTTGTTCTCTTTGTCATCGGCATGTTACTTGCCCGAGATTCGATCGTCGGTATCCAATACCTAGTTCAATCTCGTTACTGGCAAGTCTCTTTACTCGTTCCGTAATACATCATCCTGTAACTAACTCATTAGTTATCATGATTGCAAGGCTTATAGTGATGTGTATTACTAAGGGGGCCCAGAGATACCTCTCCGACAATCAGAGTGACAAATCCTAATCTTGATCTATGCCAACTCAACAAGTACCATCGGAAACACCTCTAGAGCACCTTTATGATCACCAAGTTACATTGTGACGTTTGGTAGCACACAAAGTGTTCCTCCGATATTCTGTAGTTGCATAATCTCATAGTCATAAGAACATGTATAAGTCATGAAGAAAGCAATAGAAGTAAACAAATGATCAAGTGCTAAGCTAACGGAATGGGTCAAGTCAATCACATCATTCTCCTAATGATGTGATCCTATCGGGTGTGGGGTTCCAGAAAACCCTTAAGGTTCGAACACTGGGGTGCGCGCGAAGTCTTTCCTTCCCACCAATCGATGCTCTAGCTCACTAAGATCTCGCGGACGAACTCGACGAACTCGCACATAGAAATACACAAGATTTATACTGGTTCGGGCCACCCTAGTGGTGCAATACCCTACTCTAGTGTGGTGGTGGTGGATTGCCTCTAGGGCTGATGATGAACAGTACAAGGGGAGAACAACCTCCTGAGGTTGAGGTGTTCTTGAGCTTGGTGTGCTTGTGTGTGTATGTGGTCTGAATGGTGCGTCCCCTCTCTAAGGTGGTGGCTAGTCCTATTTATACTGGCCCTGGTCCTCTTCCCAAATATCGAGCGGGAAGGGAGCCAACAATGGCGGGCTAATTCGAAGGGGGACAACTAGTACAAGCTATCCTGACAAAAATGTCTCTTCGCCTGCCAAAGGCTCTGGTGGTGATGTCGTCTTGGGCTCCATGATAATCTCCGTCTTGCCGTCCTCCTGGTCTTGGTCTCGTTGCACCAATATAGCAACCTTTGCCTGATGCCTCGGTACTCTTCGCCTGCGCCTGCCTCCTTAGCACCAAAGAGGAAACAAGGACGCTACGCGCGCTGGAGCCCGCCTGGTGCCGTCGTCATGGCTCACGTCACGAGGGTCTCGTGAGGTTTGCCCCGCCTTGATATCTCCGCTCCTCATGAGCCTGCCTAGCTGGGCTACTCCTGAGGAAGTCTTGCGTCGTCTGCCTCGCGAGGCTTGGACCCTCGCGAGGGTCTTGGATGCTTTGCTGGTGAAGATGTGCCGTACGGCCTGTAGGCTCAGCCACACCGCGGGCCGCAGGAAGGCAAGTATGGGGACCCCCGTTCCCAGAACGCCGACAGTAGCCCCCGGGCCCAAGGTGCGCTCGGGCTTGGCTTCACGGTGAAACCAAGGGCAATGTTCGGAGCACCGCAGGCGTGTGGCGGTTGATTGGACGTGGGTGTCTCCGCTTCCCCACGTTGTCTTGGCAACTGCTCGACTTGTCAGGTCCCCGCGACATGCAAGGAAAACCATCATTACCTGCGATCGTGGGAGACGCTGGTTGGCCTTCCCTCGCTATAAATGGGGAGGGGGGCGGAGCCCCCGTTGCCCATCTCTTCCTTGCTTACTTGCTCCTTCCTCCTCGCTCCATCACTTGCAATGACACCCATGGCACCACAAAGGAAGTTCTCCGCCGCCGAGAAGGGGAAAGCCCCTCGCGAGGGACCGGCTCCCCGGCGCCCAAGCGCGGACGCGGCCGCCCGCGTAAACATGCCGCGACCCCCGCCGTGGCCCATTGTTGAGTCAGCGCCACGGCACGCGGAGTGGGTCATCCCAGCAATGGCGGTCCAGTTGATGAGGGGAGGCGCGCCATGGTGGCGCGGCCTCCTCGTCCGCGCTTCCACAGAGCGGAGGTGTCGCCGGAGTTCGACATCTGGTCAGAGAACCCGGCCGGAAACTGGCTCCAACTCCCGCGCTTCTTCGTCGGCGAACTGCCGGCCTCTGGTCCAAGCAGACTCTGGGTGCAGGTAGATGGCTGCTGCAGCAAGGCCTCTTGGGTTGCGGTCGAGACTTCCGCTGTGGGCAACATGGCCCTGGCCCGCGGCTGGCAGACATTCGCCCGCGCGCGCGGCCTGGGCAGGCGGTGCACCCTCCACTTCGGGTACGATGGTGGGTCGACCCTTTATGTGAGGATGTTTGGGTAAGATGGTCGCCGCGCCGGGTGCTGCCCCGAGGCGAACGACGGTGAGGAGGTACTCGGCCTTAGGGATGGTCGCGACGAGGACGAGGGCGAGCCCGCCCTCGCCGGTGATCGTGTCTCGCCCAGCTACGCCGGCTCTTCCTCCGGCTACAGCTCCAGTAGTGGCATCTATGCCCAGCCGCCACGCCCGTCTTGAAGGCGGTGGTGGGTCGTCTTGCCACCGCACCTCCATGAAGCACGAGGAAGGATCTGGCTAGGCTCGGGGTAGTGCTAGGTGCCTGTCCTCGCGGATCGCTGCAACACTACTTTTGTTTTGCTCTTTTCCTGCATCAAGAATGAAACCAGCATGGGCCCAAGAAGGGCATGTATCGAACTATGGTTCCTTGGTTATATCAGTATGCGTGCTGTTCTCGTGTTGTGTCATTATTTTGCGCAAAGATAACTTAACCTGGTATACTCAGGACATCCTCTTCCCCGCGAAGCATTTATTTCCTCACATTCATCTTGCCTCGGTGGCCTGCATTCGCTCAGGAACTGCGAAAAACTTGTTAGGAAGTGCGTTAAAAGATTTGCCATTCATCCTGGCCCTGACCTGGCGCTTTGCGTCGCGGTACCCGAGGGGCACGGACTAGGAGAGGTGCGCCACCCTTTGAGCTCGAACGAGGGTGGCTCGCGAGAAGGCAGAAAGGAGAAAAAATGCTCGCGAGGGCACCTGCCTAGCCCCCTTGAGAGGCATGCGAGAGAGAGAACACGAGCAAATTCGAGCCAAAAAAGTGAAGTGAGAGGCGAGGGAATCAAATCGGTAAGGCACGCCAAAGGCAAACTTTGATTGAGGAAAAGCAAGTCAACTACGAAAAGCAAATGAAAAGCCGCGTCCGACACCTAATCTAGTCTTCAAGTCTTCTCACCAGCACAAAGCTAAGTGCTGTCCACTAGGTGTGGGAGGGAGCCCCAGGGCCTGAGGCCGACGCTCTTGAGACTCCGGGGCGTGTACAGCCCCACTCATTATTACGTGAGAGTGTCACGGGCGGTGATTCTTCACAGACACTGGGCCTTCTTCACAGGCTCGGGGCCTTGCTTCTCAGGCTCTGGGACATGCTTCACGGATAGAACTTCCGGAGGTGCTGGATGTTCCAGGCGTTCTAGATAGGTATACCGTCCTGCGTCTCCAAGCGTACTGCACCCAGCCTAGAGACATGGACGACCCTGAACGGACCCTCCCACATGGGCGAGAGCTTGTGCAGCCCTTCCTTGGAGAGGACCCGCCTCAGGACGAGGTCTCCCACCTCGAGCGTCCTGGAGCAGATGTTGCGGCAGCGGTATCGTCGTAGCGCTTGTTGGTACCTTGCTGCCCTCAACGCGGCTTCGCGACGACGTTCCTCCCCCAGCACAAGATCCATCCCCCGCATGGCGTCCTGATGACCCACAAGTATAGGGGATCTATCGTAGTCCTTTCGATAAGTAAGAGTGTCGAACCCAACGAGCAGCAGAAGGAAATGATAAGCGGTTTCCAGCAAGGTATTCTCTGCAAGTACTGAAATAGGTGGTAACAGATAGTTTTGTGATAGGATAATTTGTAACGAGCAACAAGTAACAAAAGTAAATAAAGTGCAGCAAGGTGGCCCAATCCTTTTTGTAGCTAAGGACAAGCCTGGACAAACTCTTATATAGAGAAAAGCGCTCCCGAGGACACATGGGAATATCGTCGAGCTAGTTTTCATCACGTTCATATGATTCGCGTTCTGTACTTTGATAATTTGGTATGTGGGTGGACCGGTGCTTGGGTACTATCCTTACTTGGACAAGCATCCCACTTATGATTAACCTTTATTGCAAGCATCCGCAACTACAACAAATGTATTAAGGTAAACCTAACTATAGCATGAAACATATGGATCCAAATCAGCCCCTTACGAAGCAATGCATAAACTAGGGTTTAAGCTTCTGTCACTCTAGCAACCCATCATCTACTTATTACATCCCAATGCCCTCCTCTAGGCCCAAATAATGGTGAAGTGTTATGTAGTCGACGTTCACATAACACCACTAGAGGAGAGACAACATACATCTCATCAAAATATCGAACGAATACCAAATTCACATGACTACTAATAGCAAGACTTCTCCCATGTCCTCAGGAACAAACATAACTACTCACAAAGCATATTCATGTTCATAATCAGAGGGGTATTAATATGCATATAGGATCTTAATATATGATCTTCCACCAAATAAACCAACTAGCATCAACTACAAGGAATAATTAACACTACTAGCAACCCACAGGTACCAATCCCGGGCATAGAGACAAGAATTGGATACAAGAGATGAACTAGGGTTTTGAGAGGAGATGGTGCTGGTGAAGATGTTGATGGAGATTGCCCTCTCTCGATGAGAGGAGTGTTGGTGATGACGATGGCGATGATTTCCCCCTCCCGGAGGGAAGTTTCCCCGGCAGAACAGCTCCGCCAGAGCCCTAGATTGGTTCCGCCAAGGTTCTGCCTCGTGGCGGCGGAGTCTTGTCCGAAAAGATGTTTTATGATTTTTTTTCCTCATCCAAAGACTCCATATAGAAGAAGATGGCCATCGGAGGGCCACCAGGGGGCCAATGAGGTAGGGGGGCGTGCCCAGGGGGGTAGGGCGCGCCCCCCACCCTCGTGGGCAGGGTGTTGCCCCCCTGGTGAACTTCTTGTGCTCAATATTTTTTATATATTCTGAAAACGTCTTCCATGAAGTTTCAGGACTTTTGGAGCTATGCAGAATAGGTCTCTAATATTTTCTCCTTTTCCAGCCCAGAATCCCAGCTGCCGGCATTCTCCCTCTTTATGTAAACCTTGTAAAATAAGAGAGGATAGGCATAAGTATTGTGACATAATGTGTAATAACATCCCATAATGCAATAAATATCAATATAAAAGCATGATGCAAAATGGACGTATCAACTCCCCCAAGCTTAGACCTCACTTGTCCTCAAGCGAAAGACGAAGTCAAAAAATATGTTCACATGTTTGGAGATAGAGGTGTCGATAAAAGTAAAATACGGACGTG
The DNA here is from genome assembly GCF_056163025.1 of Triticum urartu. Taxonomy (NCBI): domain Eukaryota; kingdom Viridiplantae; phylum Streptophyta; class Magnoliopsida; order Poales; family Poaceae; genus Triticum; species Triticum urartu. The sequence goes on along the minus strand of NC_141874.1, from coordinate 615,245,838 downwards.
AGGGCATCATGATCATTCTTAGAACAGAAACTTACATAATTCTTGTCATATGATTTATTATGCTAGAGTAATAATTCAGTCACAATTTCAAGTATGAGTTGTAAACTTCATTGAAAACTAACAAACTATAATCTCAGTCATTGGAGCAATTGCAATTTATCATAACATAGGAAAGAGTCAATATATAAGAGCTTTTCAGCAAGTCCACATACTCAACTATCATATAGTCTTTCACAATTGCTGACACTCACACAATACTTATGGGTATGGAGTTTTAATCGGACACAGAGAAAGATATGGGCTTATAGTTTTGCCTCCCAACGTTTTACCTCAAGGGTAATGTCAACAATAATAGTTCATGAAAACTCACATCCAATTAGCCATATATACCAGGATCTTTCCAACATACTATGCTTGCCAAAGGATAAAATGTAAAAAGGAAGGGTGAAGATCACCATGACTCTTATGCAAGGTAGGAGATAAAAGTAAAAGATAGGCCCTTCGCAGAGGGAAGCAGAGGTTGTCATGCGCTTTTATGGTTGGATGCACAAAATCTTAATGCGAAAGAACGTCACTTTATATTGCCACTTGTGATATAGACCTTTATTATGCAGTCTGTCGCTTTTATTTCTTCCATATCACACGATCGTATAAAGCTTATTTTCTCCCACACTAATACGTCATACATATTTAGAGAGCAATTTTTGTTGCTTGCACCGATGACAACTTACTTGGAGGATCTTACTCAATCCATAGGTAGGTATGGTGGACTCTCATGGCAAAACTGGTTTAAGGGTATTTGGAAGCACAAGTAGAACCCTACTTGGTGCGATGAATTTGGCTAGCATGAGGGGGAAAGGCAAGTTCAACCATGTTGGATGATCCATGACAATATAATTTATCTCAGATGTAAGAAAACATAACCCATTACGTTGTCTTCCTTGTCCAACGTCAACTCTTTAGCATGTCATATTTTAATGAGTGCTCATCATAAAAGATGTCCAAGATAGTATATTTATATGTGAAGACCTCTCTTTCTTTATTACTTCCTATTAATTGCAACGATGACCAAAACTATGTTTGTCAACTCTCAACAACTTTTATTCATCATACTTTTTCTATGTGAGCTCATTACTCTCCATAAGATCCATATGATCTCTTTGCTTCCTTTTTTTAGTAATTTCTCTTTTCTTTTATTCACTTAGGATCATGGCAAAATAATCAAGCCCTTGTCTCAACACTAATCTTAATTATATATAGCTCACGGACTCGATTACATAGAGGGATCATAAAGCGAAACTCAAAACTAGATCATGCAATAAACTTTATTCTACTAGATCAAGATATTACCAAAAGGATCGAACTAAGAAAAATGGTAAAGATAAAAGTGATGGTGATAGTATACCGGGGCACTCCCCCAAGATTGGCAGTTGCCAAGGGGAGTGCCCATACCCATGTGATTATGTCTCCTTTGTTGGTGAATAAGGTGGAGTTGTTGATGATGGATAGTCGCACATCAAGCGTAGGAGGTCTTCTAACTTGCGGATAATGCCTTTGAGTGCGATGATATGCTCCTTCAACAAAATATTTTCACATGTGCGATACTTATTTTGTATACGAGCTAACTCGATCATCTTGAAAGCTTCGATCTCAGTTGGGGTAAGAAGATTGTGATCAGGTTGAAGGATGTCTTCTGTTGCCGGAACTTGGTCCTCCGTGGCCTTCTTGATCCCTTCATCCTTGTTGATCTCCATGGGTTCTTCTCTCTTCAGCTCTATCTTCATTAGCCAAGCATCGTAGCCCTCATGGTTGGAGGAGGAAGGAGACGACATAATGCCTGGCCTTGATAACCCTGACAGAAAACAGCTTGAAACAAAGACAAGAGATATTTGCGTGATACAGAGGTCAAAACCTTCGGGAGGTTATATAATGAATTTTTACCGACCAAAATATGTGTCGTGTACAAAAATGGAGTCCGGAGAGCACACGAGGTGCCCACGAGGTACGGGTGCGCCCTCCACCCTCGTGGAGGCCTCGTGTCCTTCCCGGACTGCTTCTTATTTTTCTATTTTTCTAAATCTTCCAAAACGGAGAAATATTGCCTTAAAACTGTTTTGGAGTCGGTTTACTTACCGTACCACATACCTATTCCTTTGCGGAGTCTGAAACGTTTCGGAAAGTGTCCCTTATGTATTCCTCCGGGGTTACGGTTTCAATAACATTGGTTTCAACATTTATGGGATTACCTGAGATATAATGTTTGATTCTTTGACCGTTCATCACCTTCGGATTTGTGCCTTCAAAGTTGTTGATTTTTATGGCACCGGAACAATAGACCTCCTCGATAACGTAAGGACCTTCCCATTTAGAGAGAATTTTTCCTGCAAAAAATCTTAAACGGGAGTTGTATAGCAATACATAATCACCTACATTAAACTCACGCTTTTGTATCCTTTTATCATGCCATCTTTTAACCTTTTCTTTGAACAACTTGGCATTTTCGTAGCCTTGGGTTCTCCATGCATCGAGTGAGCTAATATCAAATAACCTCTTCTCACCGGCAAGTTTAAAATCATAATTGAGCTCTTTAATAGCCCAATATTCTTTGTGTTCTAGTTCGAGAGGTATGTGACATGCTTTTCCATAAACCATTTTATACAGAGACATACCCATAGGATTTTTATATGCAGTTCTATAGGCCCATAATGCATCATCAAGTTTCTTGAACCAATTCTTTCTAGACCTATTGATAGTCTTTTGCAAAATTAATTTGAGCTCTCTATTACTCAATTCTACTTGACCACTAGACTGAGGGTGATAAGGGGATGCAATTCAATGATTAATATCATACTTAGCAAGCATTTTATGGAAAGCACCATGAATAAAATGTGAACCACCATCAGCCATTAAATATCTAGGGACTCCAAATCTTGGAAAAATAAATTCTTTAAGCATTTTAATAGAAGTGTTATGATCAGCACTACTAGTTGGAATAGCTTCTACCCACTTAGTAACGTAATCAACCACAACTAAAATATGTGTATATCCATTAGAGGCAGGAAAAGGTCCCATATAGTCAAAGCCCCAAACATCAAATGGTTCAATAACGAGTGAATAGTTCATAGGCATTTCTTGACGTCTACTAATATTACCAATTCTTTTGACATTTATCACAAGATAAGACAAACTTACGGGCATCCCTGAAGAGAGTAGGCCAATAAAAACTAGATTGCAATTCCTTATGTGCAGTTCTATCTCCAGCATGGTGTCCTCCATAAGCTTCGGAGTGACACTTGCGTAGGATCTGTTCCTGTTAATGCTCAGGTACACAACGTTTAATAACACCACCTACTCCTTCTTTATAAAGATGTGGGTCATCCCAAAAGTAATGCCTCAAATCATAGAAGAACTTTTTCTTTTGCTGGTATGTGAAACTAGGTGGTATGAATTTGGCAACAATGTAATTAGCATAATCAGCATACCATGGAGCAGTATGAGAAGAATTTATGACATTTAATTGCTCATCAGGAAAGCTATCATCAATAGGTAGTGGGTCATCAAGCACATTTTCTAACCTAGACAAGTTGTCTGCAACGGGGTTCTCAGCTCCCTTTCTATCAACAATATGTAAGTCAAATTCTTGTAGCAAGAGAACCCATCTAATAAGTCTAGGTTTAGCATCTTTCTTTTCCATAAGATATTTAATAGCAGCATGATCAGTGTGAATAGTTACTTTAGAATCAACAATATAAGGTCTGAACTTATCACAAGCAAATAAAACTGCGAAGAATTCTTTTTCAGTAGTATCATAATTTCTTTGAGCATTGTCTAGGGTTTTACTAGCATTTTGAATATGTAAGTCAACTCTTTGCCCTAGAACAGCACCTACAGCATAGTCACTAGCATCACACATAATTTCAAAGGGTAAATTCCAATCAGGTGGTTGAACAATAGGTGCAGAGATCAATGCTTTCTTAAGTATTTCAAATGCTTCCACACAATCATCATCAAAGACAAATGGTATACCTTTTTTAATAAATTAGTCAGAGGCCGAGAAATTTTTGAGAAGTCCTTAATGAACCTCCTATAAAATCTGGCGTGACCAAGGAAACTTCTTATACCTTTGATGTCCTTGGGGCATGGCATCTTTTCAATAGCATCAACCTTGGCTTTATCAACTTCAATACCTCTTTCAGAAACTTTATGCCCCAAGACAATACCTTCGTTAACCATAAAGTGGCACTTTTCCCAATTCAAGACAAGATTAGTTTCTTAACATCTCTGCAAAACTCGATCAAGGTTGCTCAAGCAATCATCAAAATAACATCCATAGACGGTGAAATCGTCCATGAATACCTCACAAATCTTTTCACAAAAGTCAGAGAATATAGTCATCATGCATCTTTGAAAGGTAGCAGGTGCATTACATAAACCAAAAGGCATACGTCTATAAGCGAAAGTACCAAAAGGGAAAGTAAAAGTAGTCTTTGATTGATCCTTGGCTGACACAGGTATTTGAGAGAAACCAGAATAACCATCTAGAAAGCAAAAATGTGTGTGTTTGGATAATCTTTCTAGCATTTGATCGATAAAAGGTAAGGGGTAATGATCCATTTTAGTGGCCTTATTTAATTTGCGGAAATCAATTACCATCCTATACCCTGTAATAATACTTTGAGGAATCAATTCATCTTTATCATTAGGAATGACAGTAATACCTCCCTTCTTAGGAACACAATGGACATGACTTACCCACTAACTATCAGCAACGGGATAGATCATACCTGCCTCAAGGAGCTTTAGTAGTTCCTTTCTTACCACTTCTTTCATTTTAGGATTCAGCCGTCGTTGATGATGAAAAACTGGTTTAGCATCTTATTCCAAATTTATTTTATGTTGACATAGAGTGGGACTAATGCCCTTAAGATCATCAAGAGTATACCCAATAGCAGCATGGTGCTTCTTCAGAGTTTTCAATAATCTCTCTTCCTCATGCTCTGAAAGGTTAGCACTAATAATAATAGGATATATCTTTTTTCTCATCAGGATAAGCATATTTAAGAGTATCAGGCAACGGATTAAGCTCAAACACGGGATCACCCTTGGGTGGAGGAGGATCCCCTAGGATTTCAACAGGCAAATTGTGTTTCAGAATAGGTTCCTGTTTAAAGAATACTTCACCTATTTCCCTTCTTTCATTCATAAATATATCATTTTCATGGTCTAGCAAATATTGTTCTAAAGGATCACTAGGAGGTACGGCAATAGAAGCAAGACCAATAATTTCATCCTTACTAGGTAATTCTTCTTCACGGAGTTGTCTACTAAATTTAGAGAAATTAAATTCATGAGACATATCATCTAAACCGATAGTAACAACATCCTTTTTGCAATCTATCTTAGCATTAACAGTGTTTAAGAATGGTCTACCAAATATAATGGGACAAAAGCTATCTTGTGGGGAACCAAGAACAAGAAAATCAGTAGGATATTTAGTTTTCCCACATAAGACGTCAACATCTCTAACAATTCCCATCGGTGAAATAGTATCTCTATTGGCAAGTTTAATTGTGACATCAATATCTTCTATCTCAGCAGGTGCAATATCATGCATAATTTCTTTGTATAAGTCGTAATGTATTGCACTAGCACTAGCACCCATGTCACATAAGCCATGATAACAATGATCTCCTACTTTAACAAAAATAACAGGCATGCCTACCATAGGTCCGTTTTTCTCTTTTGCACAGGGTTTAGCAATTCTAGCAGTCTCATCAAGGAAATGAATAACATACCCATCAATATTATCAGACAAAAGATCTTTAACAATAGCAATATCAGGTTCAACTTTAATTTGCTCAGGAGGTGTATAAGTTTTATTGCTTTTACGAACCACAGTTGAAGCTTTAGCATGATCATTTATCCTAACAGGAAAAGGTGGTTTCTCAACATAAGCGGTAGGAACAATAGGATCATTATAAGTGATAGTCTTTTCTTCAACTTTAATTGCTGCAGCTACTTTTACTTCTATGGGAGGATGATATTTAAACCACTTCTCCCTAGGAAGATCAACATGAGTAGCAAAAGATTCACAGAAAGAAGCTACTATTTCAGAGTCAAGTCCATATTTAGTGCTAAATTTACGGAAAACATCGGTATCCATAAAAGATTTAACACAATCAAACTTAGGTGTCATACCTGACTCCTTACCTTCGTCGAGGTCCCAATCTTCAGAGTTGCGTTTAATTATTTCCAATAAATCCCATTTTAATTCAATAGTCTTCATCATAAAAGAGCCAGCACAAGAAGTATCGAGCATGGTGCGATTGCTATCAGAAAGCCGAGCATAAAAAATTTGAATAATCATTTCTCTTGAGAGCTCATGATTGGGGCATGAATATAACATTGATTTAAGCCTCCCCCAAGCTTGAGAGATGCTTTCTCCTTCGCGAGGCCAAAAATTATATATATAATTGCGATCACGATGAACAAGATGCATAGGATAAAACTTCTGATGAAATTCCAATTTCAATCATTTGTAGTTCAATGACCCCGTATCATCACATAGCCTATACCATGTCAATGCATCTTCCTTCAAAGATAAAGGGAAAACCATCTCCTTAATAACATCTCCGGGTACACCTGCAAGCTTAAATAATCCACAAACTTCATCCACATATATAAGGTGCTCATCAGGATGCTTTGTTCCATCTCCTGCAAAAGGATTAGCTAGCAGTTTTTCTATCATACCCGAAGGAATTTCAAAGCAGACATTTTCATTTTCAGTAGGTTCAGTAGGTTGAGGAGCAACTCTTTGCTCTACTGGTCGGGGAGAAGATACCCCGAACAAGTCCCTCAGAGGATTACTTTCCATAGTAACAAGTGACAGTAAATTTCAGCACACTATATAAATTTTTCTGTACCAAATTCCACCTACCAAAGGCGCTTCCCTCCCCGGCAATGGTGCCAGAAAAGAGTCTTGATGACCCACAAGTATAGGGGATCTATCATAGTCCTTTCGATAAGTAAGAGTGTCGAACCCAACGAGGAGCAGAAGGAAATTATAAGCGGTTTCCAGCAAGGTATTCTCTGCAAGTACTGAAATAAGTGGTAACAGATAGTTTTGTGATAGGATAATTTGTAACGAGCAACAATTAACAAAAGTAAATAAAGTGCATCAAGGTGGCCCAATCCTTTTATATGATTCGCGTTCCCGAGGACACATGGGAATATCATCAAGCTAGTTTTCATCACGTTCATATGATTCACGTTCGGTACTTTGATAATTTGGTATGTGGGTGGACCGGTCCTTGGGTACTGTCCTTACTTGGACAAGCATCCCACTTATGATTAACCTCTATTGCAAGCATCCGCAACTACAACAAAAGTATTAAGGTAAACCTAACCATAGCATGAAACATATGGATCCAAATCAGCCCCTTACGAAGCAACGCATAAACTAGGGTTTAAGCTTCTGTCACTCTAGCAACCCATCATCTACTTATTACTTCCCAATGCCCTTCCTCTAGGCCCAAATAACGGTGAAGTGTTATGTAGTCAACGTTCACATAACACCACTAGAGGAGAGACAACATACATCTCATCAAAATGTCGAACGAATACCAAATTCACATGACTACTAATAGCAAGACTTCTCCCATGTCCTCAGGAACAAACGTAACTACCCACAAAGCATATTCATGTTCATAATCAGAGGGGTATTAATATGCATATAGGATCTGAACATATGATCTTCCACCAAATAAACCAACTAGCATCAACTACAAGGAGTAATTAACACTACTAGCAACCCACGGGTACCAATCCCGGGCTTAGAGACAAGAATTGCATACAATAGATGAACTAGGGTTTTGAGAGGAGATGGTGCTGGTGAAGATGTTGATGGCGATTGCCCTCTCCCGATGAGAGGAGTGTTGGTGATGACGATGGCGATGATTTCCCCCTCCCGGAGGGAAGTTTCCCCGGCAGAACAGCTCCAACAGAGCCCTAGATTGGTTCTGTCAAGGTTCCGCCTCGTGGCGGCGGAGTCTCTTCCGGAAAGATGGCTTATGATTTTTTCCTCATCGAAAGACTCCATATAGCAGAAGATGGCCATCGGAGGGCCACCAGGGGGCCCACGAGGTAGGGGGCCGCGCCCAGGGGGAAATCATCTTCCGTGAAGTTTCAGGACTTTTGGAGCTGTGCAGAATAGGTCTCTAATATTTGCTCCTTTTCTAGCCCAGAATCCCAGCTGCCGGCATTCTCCCTCTTTATGTAAACCTTGTAAAATAAGAGAGAATAGGCATAAGTATTGTGACATAATGTGTAATAACAGCCCATAATGGAATAAATATCAATATAAAAGCATGATGCAAAATGGACATATCACATCCTGCTGCATTTCGTCAAATGCTAGGACCCGTGCGGAGCGATGCTTGACCTCGTGAGGGAGGACTGCTTCAGCTCCGTAGATGAGGAAGAATGGGGTCTCGCCTGTTGGCTTGGTGGCGATGGTTCGGATGGACCACAACACGGACTGGAGTTCGTCGTGCCAGCCCCTGCCGCAGGCCTCCAGCTTCTTCTTGAAGGTTCTGGTCTTAAGGCCCCTTAGGACCTCCGCGTTAGCGCGCTCGGCCTGACCGTTACTCCTGGGGTGGGCCACCGAAGCGTAGCAGATCTGCGTTCCAATGTTAGCACAGTAGGTTTTGAAGAGGTTGCTAGTAAACTGCAAACCGTTATCTGTGATGATGCGGTTGGGGACCCCGAAGCGGCTCACGAGGCCCTTGATGAACTTGACAGCAGAGCCGGCTAGAATGGTACGGACAGCTTCTACTTCCGCCCACTTGGTGAACTTGTCGATGGCGACGTAGAGATAGCGGTAGCCCCCTGGAGCCCGGGGAAATGGGCCTAGGATGTCCAGCCCCCAAACCGCAAACGTCCAGGTGAGCGGGATGGTTTGGAGGTCCTGAGCAGGCTGATGGATTTGCTTGGCGTGGAATTGGCAAGCTTCATAGGACCTCACCAGCTCGGACGCGTCGTTGAGTGCCGTAGGCCAATAAAACCCACTGCGGAACACCTTGCCGACGAGGGTCCGTGATGACGAGTGGTGTCCGCAATCACCGTTGTGTATGTCAATCAGCAACTCCCTTCCTTGATCGCTGGAGATCCAGCATAGCGTGACATTGTTCGGTCGTTTCCTGTATAAATCGTCATCTTGGATACAGTATGCCATGGCCTGCTAGGCCATGCGCTCCACGTCCTCTTCCTTCTCCGGCAGCGTCCCGTGCATCAGGTATTCCTTGAACTCCTTGATCCAGCACAACTCCTGTGACTCGAGCGCCAAGAGCAGCCGAGCTCCTGAGGTCGGGTCGCAGGCTGGGGCTCCCGTGGCCGGGGGCTGCGGGAGTTCCTCCCGTGGTTGAGTCATGCTTGAAAGAGGTGGCGAAGCTGATGGCTTGAAGAGCCGCTCTTCGAAGACGCCGGGCTCTTGCGGTTGCCGCTTGGATGCTCTCCTGGCGATGTCATCGGCTTCCTTGTTGGTGCCCCGGGGCGCGTGCTGCAGCTCCAGGCCCAAGAACTGCTTTTCCATCTTGCACACCTCCGCGAGGAAGGCCTCCATGTGCTCATCCTTCGGCTCATATACCTTGTTGGAAAAGTTGGCGAGGAGCTGCGAGTCGCCTTTGACATTGAGGCGCTTCACCCCTTGAGTCGCCGCTGCCTTCAGGCCAGCTATGAGGCCTTCGTATTCTGCGATGTTGTTGGAGACCTTCTCGCTGTGCTGAAAACAGAGTTGCACGACATAGTAGAGCTTGTCCTGAGTGGGCGAGATGAGCAATGCTCCAGCCCCCGCACCCTGATGCGCGAAGGCACCATCGAAATACATGACCCAGCCGTCTGGTGCCTCGCTTCCTGGCGAGGTGGACCGGTCTTCTCCTTCCTCAAGAGCCGGGCATCTATCCATTCTGCCACAAAATTGGCGAGCGTGACTCCCTTGATGACCCTGGTAGTGTTGAACTCCAACTGGAATGCTTGTAACTCAATGTTCCACTCAGCAACCCTTCCGGCTGAGTTAGGGCTCCTGAGCACCCTCTCCAATGGGTAGGCTGAGACGACCTTGATGGGGTGACCTTGGAAGTAGTGCCGCAGCTTGCGCGAGGCCACCAAGAGTGCGAGCAGGAGCTTTTGCGGCATGGGGTTGCACGCCATCGCGTCCCGCAGTACGGTGCTGACGAAGTACACCGGATTCTCGATGAGGGCTGGCACACTATCGAGGCCCGGGTCTCGTGGAGATTGTGGCATATCCTGAGGTGGTGGGTTTCCTGAGACCTGGCCGTCCTCAGAAGCTTCTACGATGTTGCCCTGTTGAGCTTGGTCTTCCACCGCTGATGGCTTTGCCGCGCCTTCCTGACCCCGCTCTGCATCAGCTCTGGCTTGGCGCGGCACACCCTTGCCTTGGCGCTCCTCCCGAACTGCCACCAGTGCCGCGTTGGCGGAGTACGGGGTGGCGGCAAGGTAGAGCACCAGAGGATCAAGAGGCCGTGGTGCCACCATCACTGGGGGGCGGGTGAGGTATTTCTTGAGGTCTTGGAAGGCCCAGTCGGCCTCCGGGGTCCACTCGAACGGGCTCTTCTTCTTCACGAGCTTAAAGAAGAGTAAGGCGCGCTCACCTAGCTTGGATATGAAACGCCCTAACGCGGTCACCCGCCTTGCTAGCTTTTGCATTTCCTTGAGGGTCTGCGGTGGGCTCATGTCTTCGATGGCCTTGATCTTCTTCGGGTTCGCCTCGATCCCTCTATGGGATACGAGGAACCTCAGTAGCTTGCCGAAGGGGACACCAAACACGCACTTCTCCAGGTTAAGCCTCAAGTTCACTTGGCACAACCTCTCGAAGGTCTCCCCCAGGTCTTGAATCAACGTCCTCGCCTCGCGAGATTTGACCACTATGTCATCAACGTATGCCTCTGTGTTTCTGCCGAGCTGTCGCCCCAAGGTGATTTGCGTCAACCGTTCAAAGGTTGCGCCCGCGTTGCGCAGGCCGAAGGGCATGCAGGTGTAGCAATACACCCCACATGGTGTCAGGAGGCTGTCTTCTCCACATCCTCCACCGCCATCTTGATTTGGTGGTATCCTGAGAATGCATCCAGGAAACATAGCAAGTCGCACTCGGCGGTGGAGTCGACGATTTGGTCGATGCGTGGAAGCAGGAACGGATCCTGGGGGCACACTTTGTTAAGGTTGGTGAAGTCGACGCACGTCCATTCCTTCCCGCCTTTCTTTGGTACTACGACGGGGTTCGCCAGCCATTCAGGGTATGGAACTTCTCGGATGGTACCTGCCGCCTCCAGCTTGTGTGTCTCTTTGACGATGAAGGCCTGCTTCTCTGTGGACTGCCGTCTTGCTCGCTGCTTCATGGGGCGTACGTTGGGGCACACCCTCAGATGATGCTGAATTACCTCTCTCGGGACCCCTACCAGCTGATTGGGCTCCCACGCGAATATCTCCTTGTTCACGCGCAAAAACCTCACCAAAGCTTCTTCTTGTCCCGGGTCAAGGCCGGTTCCTATGGTGAAGGTGGCTCTGGAAGACCCGTCCTCATCGACCGGCACCTTCTTCTTCGTGGGCACGGTTTCCTTGGCCTCGGGTGTACCGATACCGGGTGGCTGTGCTCCTGCCGCAGTCTTGAAGGCGAGCTTGAGCGCCGCCACGACCTCCTTAGTGTCCCCCTTGATGGTGAGGAAGCCCTTGCTCCCTAGCATCTTCATGAGGTTGTAGGCCAGTCACTGCCATGAACTGACCGAGAGCTGGGTACCCGAGGATGGCATTGTACGGGAGACCGATGCGGGTGATGTCAAAGTCCACCAGCTCGGTGTGATAGTTATCTCGCGTGCCAAAGGTGACGGGAGGCGGATCTGCCCCAGAGGGTGAGCAGCTCCACCACCCACTCCTGTGAAGGGCTTACTGAGGCCGAGCCGTTCGAGCGGCACATGAAGAAGGCTGAAGGCTTCCACGAAGAGCAAGTTGAGGCCGGCGCCGCCGTCGATGAGGGTCTTGGTGACGGCCATGTTGCAGATGGTGGGCGTGCAGAGCATCGGGAGCATCCCTGAGCCGGCGGTGGAGCCAGGGTGGTCTTCCGAGTCGAAGGTGAGGTCGGCCTCCGGCGCAGCCCAACCCGGCGGAGCCCCCGGGCACTTGCAGGCTGCCCCAATATGACGGAAGAAAGGCTTGACGTGGCGACCTGAAGGAGGCGCTTGGGAGCCACCCAGCAGTGCCGCGACTGCGTGGTGTGCCGGCGCCGCGTAGAGCGCAGTGAAGAGGTCGCGGAGTTCCCCCCAGGACGTCACCGTGGATCCTGGGAGGTTGAGCAGCCAAGCACGCGGCTCGCCGGCGAGGGCCAGGGGGAACAAGTTTGCCATGATCTTGTCGCCGCCTCCAACCTCGAGGACGGCCTCCTCATATGCCAGCAGGAACAACGTCGAGTCTACCGCGCCATCGTAACGCGGCGGCATCTCCGGCCTGAACTTGGCCGGTTCCTGCACTCGCCGCAGAGCAAGGGCCAGGGCTCAGTACCAGACTCCCTACTGCTGGTGTTGACCGTAGAGGTTGGTGGCGGGGCACCTGCCATGGGAGCGTAGTGTGGCGGTACGGGGCGCTGGTTGGTGGAGAGAAGCGGCAGGGGTGCGCCAAATGTCAGATGTGGGGTTTCAGCAAACCCTTAAGATTCGAACACTGGGGTGCGCGCGAAGTCTTTCCTTCCCACCAATCGACGCCCTAGCTCACTAAGATCTCGCGGACAAACTCGATGAACTCGCACATAGAAAGACACAAGACTTATACTGGTTCAGGCCACCGTCATGGTGTAATACCCTACTCCAGTGTGGTACTGGTGGATTGCCTCTAGGGCTGATGATGAACAGTACAAGGGGAGAACAGCCTCCTGAGGTTGAGGTGTTCTTGAGCTCGGTGTGCTTGTGTGTGTGTATGTGGTCTGAATGGTCCGTCCCCTCTCTAAGGTGGTGGCTAGTCCTATTTATACTGGCCCTAGTCCTCTTCCCAAATATCGAGCAGGAAGGGAGCCAACAATGGCGGGCTAATTCGAAGGGGGACAGCTAGTACAAGCTATCCTCACAAAATTGGTCTTCGCCTGCCCAAGGCTCTGGTGGTGACGCCGTCTCGGGCTCCACGATGACCTCCGTCTTTCCGTCCTCCTGGTCTTGGTCTCATTGCACCAATATAGCAACCTTTGCCTGATGCCTCGGTACTCTTCGCCTGTGCTTGCCTCCTTAGCACCAAAGAGGAAACAAGGACGCTGCGCGTGCTGGCGCCCGCCTGGCACCCACGTGGTGTCGTGCGTCATGGCTAACGTCACGAGGGTCTCATGAGGTTTGCCCCGCCTTGATATCTTCGCTCCTCGTGAGCCTGCCTAGCTGGGCTACTCCCGAGGAGGTCTTGCATCGTCCGCCTCACGAGGCTTGGACCCTCGCGAGGGTCTTGGATGCTTTGCTGGTGAAGATGGGCCGTACGGCCTGCAGGCTCAGCCATGCCGCGGGCCGCAGGCAGGCAAGTATGGGGGCCCCTGTTCGCAGAACGCTGACAGATCCCATTGATCAAATAACAACTCATGTCTATGGTTAGGAAACTTAACCATCTTTGATCAATGAGCTAGTCAAGTAGATGCATACTAGTGACATTATGTTTGTCTATGTATTCACACATGTATTATGTTTCCGGTTAATACAATTCTAGCATGAATAATAAACATTTATCATGAAATAAGGAAATAAAAAATAACTTTATTATTTCCTCTTGGGCATATTTCCTTCAGTCTCCCACTTGCACTAGAGTCAATAATCCAGATTACACAGTAATGATTTTAACACCCATGGAGCCTTTATGCTGATCATGTTTTGCTTGTGGAAGAGTCTTAGTCAACGGGTCTGCAACAATCAGATCCATATGTATCTTGCAAATCTCTATGTCTCCCACCTGGACTTGATCCCGGATGGAGTTGAAGCGTCTCTTGATGTGCTTGGTTCTCTTGTGAAATCTGGATTCCTTTGCCAAGGCAATTGCACCAGTATTGTCACAAAAAATTTTCATTGGACCCGATGCACTAGGTATGACACCTAGATCGGATATGAACTCCTTCATCCAGACTCCTTCATTCGCTGCTTCCGAAGCAGCAATGTACTCTGCTTCACATGTAGATCCCGCCACGACGCTCTATTTGGAACTGCTCCAACTGACAGCTCCACCGTTTAATATAAACACGTATCCGGTTTGCGATTTAGAATCGTCCGGATCAGTGTCAAAGCTTGCATCAACATAACTATTTATGATGAGCTCTTTGTCACCTCCATAAACCAGAAACATATCCTTGGTCCTTTTCAGGTACTTCAGGATGTTCTTGACCGCTGTCCAGTGATCCACTCCTGGATTACTTTGGTACATCCCTGCTAGGCTAATAGCACGGCACACATCAGGTCTGGTACACAACATTGCATACATGATAGAGCCTATGGCTGAAGCATAGGGAACACTTTTCATTTTCTCTCTATCTTCTACAGTGGTCGGATATTGAGTCTTACTCAACTTCACACCTTGTAACACAGGTAAGAACCCTTTCTTAGCTTGATCCATTTTGATCTTCTTCAAAACTTATTCAAGGTATGTGCTTTGTGAAAGTCCAATTAAGCGTCTTGATCTATCTATATAGATCTTGATGCCCAATATATAAGCAGTTTCACTGAAAAACTCTTATTCAAGTATCCTTTTATGCTATCCAGAAATTCTATATCATTTCCAATCAGCAATATGTCATCCACATATAATATTAGAAATGCTACAGAGCTCCCACTCACTTTATTGTAAACACAGGCTTCTCCAAAAGTCTGTATAAAACCATATGCTTTGATCACACTATCAAAACGTTTATTCCAACTTCGAGAGGCTTGGAGCTTGCACACTTTGTTAGATCCCTTTGGATCAATAAAACCTTCAGGTTGCATCATAGACAACTCTTCTTCCAAAATCCATTCACGAATGCAGTCTTTACATCCATTTGCCAAATTTCATAATCATAAAACGCGACAATTGCTAACATGATTCGGACAGACTTAAGCATCGCTACGGGTGAGAAGGTCTCATCGTAGTCAACTCCTTGAACTTGTCGAAAACCTTTTGCAACAAGTCGAGCTTTGTAGACAGTAACATTACCGTCAGCGTCTGTCTTCTTCTTGAAGATCCATTTATTCTCGATGGCTTGCCGATCATCGGGCAAGTCAACCAAAGTCCACACTTTGTTCTCATACATGGATCCCATCTCAGATTTCATGGCTTCAAGCCATTTTGCGGAATCTGGGCTCATCATCGCTTCCTCATAGTTCTTAGGTTCGTCATGGTCAAGTAACATGACCTCCAGAACTGGATTACCATACCACTCTGGTGCGGATCTTGCTCTAGTGGACCTACGAGGTTCGGTAGCAACTTGATCTGAAGTTAAATGATCATCATCATTAGCTTCCTCACTAATTGGTGTAGGAGTCACATAAACAGATTTCTGTGATGAACTACTTTCCAATAAGGGAGCAGGTACAGTTACCTCGTCAAGTTCAACTTTCCTCCCACTCACTTCTTTCTAGAGAAACTCCTTTTCTAGAAAGGATCCATTCTTAACAACGAATATCTTGCCTTCGGATCTGTGATAGAAGGTGCACCCAATAGTTTCGTTTGGGTATCCTATGAAGACACATTTCTCCGATTTGGGTTCGAGCTTATCAGGTTGAAGCTTTTTCACATAAGCATCGCAGCCCCAAACTTTAAGAAACGACAAATTTGGTTTCTTGCCAAACCATAGTTCATAAGGCGTCGTCTCAACGGATTTTGATGGTGCCCTATTTAACGTGAATCCAGCCGTCTCTAAAGCATAACCCCAAAACGATAACGGTAAATTAGTAAGAGACATCATAGATCGCACCATATCTAGTAAAGTACGATTATGACGTTTGGACACACCATTACGCTGTGGTGTTCCGGGTGGCGCGAGTTGCGAAACTATTCCGCATTGTTTCAAATGTAGACCAAACTCGTAGCTCAAATATTCTCCTCCACGATCAGATCGTAGAAACTTTATTTTCTTGTTACGATGATTTTCCACTTCACTCTGAAATTCTTTGAACTTTTCAAATGTTTCAGACTTATGTTTCATTAAGTAGATATACCCATATCTCCTCAAATCATCTATGAAGGTGAGAAAATAACGATACCCGCCGCGAGCCTCAATATTCATCGGACCACATACATCAGTACGTATGATTTCCAACAAATCTGTTGCTCGCTCCATAGTTCCGGAGAACAGCATTTTAGTCATCTTGCCCATAAGTCATAGTTTGCAAGTACCAAGCTATTCATAATCAAGTGATTCCAAAAGTCCATCGGTATGGAGTTTCTTCATGCGTTTTATACCAATATGACCCAAACGGCAGTGCCATAAATAAGTTGCACTATCATTATCAACTCTGCATCTTTTGGCTTCAACATTATGAATATGTCTATCACTACTATAGAGATTCTATAAGAATAGACCACTCTTTAAGGGTGCATGACCATAAAAGATATTACTCATATAAATAGAACAACCATTATTCTCTGATTTAAATGAATAACCGTCTCACATCAAACAAAATCCAGATATAATGATCATGCTTAACGCTGGCACCAAATAACAATTATTTAGGTCTAAAACTAATCCCGAAGGTAGATGTAGAGGTAGCGTGCCGATGGCGATCACATCGACTTTGGAACCTTTTCCTACGCGCATCGTCACCTCGTCCTTAGCCAGTCTTCGCTTAATCCGCAGTCCCTATTTCGAGTTGCAAATATTAGCAACAGAACCAGTATCAAATACCCAGGTGCTACTGTGAGCTCTGGTGAGGTACACATCAATAACATGTATATCACATGTACCTTTGTTCACCTTGCCATCCTTCTTATCCACCAAATACTTGGGGCAGTTCCGCTTCCAGTGACCAGTCTATTTGCAATAGAAGCACTCAGTCTCAGGCTTAGGTCCAGACTTAGGTTTCTTCTCCTGAGCAGCAACTTGTTTGCCGTTCTTCTTGAAGTTCTCCTTCTTCTTCCCTTTGCCCTTTTTCTTGAAACTGGTGGTCTTATTGACCATCAACACTTGATGCTACTTCTTGATTTCTACCTCCGCAGCCTTTAGCATCGCGAAGAGCTCGGGAATAGTCTTATTCATCCCTTGCATATTATAGTTCATCACGAAGATTTTGTAGCTTGGTGGCAGTGATTGAAGAACTCTGTCAATGACACTATCAACAGGAAGATTAACTCCCAGTTGAGTCAAGTGATTATGATACCCAGACATTTTGAGTATATGCTCACTGACAGAACTATTCTCCTCCATCTTGCAGCTATAGAACTTATTGGAGACTTCATATCTCTCAATCCGGGCATTTGCTTGAAATATTAACTTCAACTCCTGGAACATCTCATATGCTCCATGACGTTCAAAACGTTGTTGAAGTCCCGGTTCCAAGCCGTAAAGCATGTCACACTGAACTATCGAGTAGTCATCAGCTTTACTCTGCCAAACATTCTTAACGTTGTCAGCAGCATCTGCAGCAGGCCTGGCACCCAGCGGTGCTTCCAGGACGTAATTCTTCTGTGCAGCAATGAGGATAATCCTCAAGTTACGGACCCAGTTCGTGTAATTGCTACCATCATCTTTCAACTTTGCTTTCTCAAGGAACGCATTAAAATTCAACAGAACAACAGCACGGGCCATCTATCTACAACAACATAGATAAGCAAAATACTATCAGGTACTAAGTTCATGATAAATTTAAGTTCAATTAATCATATTACTTAAGAACTCCCACTTAGATAGACATCCCTCTTATCATCTAAGTGATCACGTGATCCATATCAACTAAACCATGACCGATCATCACGTGAAATGGAGTAGTTTTCAATGGTGAACATCACTATGTTGATCATATCTACTATATGATTCATGCTCGACCTTTCGGTCTCAGTGTTCCGAGGCCATATCTGCATATGCTAGGCTCGTCAAGTTTAACCCGTGTATTCTACGTGTGCAAAACGTTCTTTGGTGTTCTACCTTCACTCTTCTGCAGATATCACATTCATTCACGAGCTGAGCAATCTCGCACTTCATTTGAGTCCACCAATAAGCCTGCTTGAGGTCCTGATACATCTTCGTACTCCCAGGGTGGATGGAGAGGAGTGAATTGTGAGCCTCATTCATAATGACTTTACAAAGGTCACCTTTAGGCACTTGTACTTGGGTTGACTCTTGGCAATCCAAATCTTCACCTTCTTCACCATAGCATCAAGAAGTTGAGCCTCGCGAATCTTATCTTCCAAAGTAGGAGAGACTTGAAGGTTGGCGAGGAAACCTTGAGGAACAACTTGCAGATTGAGTTTGCGGAAAGCTTCACAAAGCTCGGGTTGGTAAGGCTTGATAATCAAACTGTTGCAGTAAGCCTTCCTGCTCAAAGCGTCAGCAATCACATTGGCCTTGCCTGGAGTATACTCGATACTCGGATTATACTCTTGAATCATTTCGACCCAATGAGTCTGCATGAGGTTGAGATTAGGCTGAGTGAAAATGTACTTGAGACTCTTGTGGTCAGTGAAAATGTCCACTTTTTTCCCAATAAGAGATGTCTCCAAGTCAAAAGAGCATGCACAACTGCCGCCAACTCGAGGTCATGAGTGGGGTAGTTCTTCTCGTTGGGCTTCAACTGGCGAGAGGTATAAGCCACAACTTTCTTCTCTTGCATCAACACTGCACCAAGACCTTCAAGAGAGGCATCGCAGAAGACCTCGAACGGTTTGGATGCATCAGGAGGAGTCAGAACTGGAGCAGTGACCAATTTCTCTTTCAGAGTGTTGAAAGTGATGTCACATTCTGGAGACCAAACGTACTTGACATGCTTCTGGAGAAGGTTTGTAAGGGGCTTCGCGATCCTTGAAAAGTTCTCAACGAACCTTCGACAGTAGCTTGCGAGACCAAGGAAGCTGCGGAGTTGCTTCACGTTCTGAGGTGGTTCCCAATTCACAATTGCAGACACCTTCTCAGGATTTACCGCTATGCCCTTGGCAGAGATGATATGCCCAAGATATAGAACCTCATCGAGCCAAAACTCGCACTTTGAGAACTTGGCGTAGAACAGATGTTCCCTGAGCTTATCGAGCACCAAACGCAAGTGCTTGGCATGATCTTCCTTGTTCTTCAAAAAGACCAGAATGTCGTCGAGGTAGACCAAGACAAAGTCATTTGTGTAGGCGTTGAAGATGAAGTTCATCATGCGAGAGAAAGTCGGAGGAGCGTTGACGAGGCCAAAAGACATGACAGTGTATTCATATGAACCATAGCTTGTTCTGAAAGCCGTCTTGGGAATATCTTGCTCACGGATTCGAATCTGGTGATAACCCATACGGAGATCAAGCTTGGAGAATACTTGGGCACCTTTGAGTTGTTCGAACAGCTCATTGATGTTGGGAAGTGGGTACTTGTTCTTGATAGTCTTCTTGTTCAATGGACGGTAGTCAACACAAAGTCGGTCCGTTCCATCCTTCTTCTTCACAAAAAGAACTCCACAACCCCACGGAGAAGAACTAGGTCGGATGAGACCCATTCGCTCTTGAATATCGAGTTGCTTCTTCAGCTCCTTCAACTCTTCAGGTCCGAGCTTGTAAGGACGTTTGCAAACAGGTTTCGTGCCAGGCTCAAGATCGATGACGAATTCAACTGGCCGATGCGGAGGCATTCCTAGAAGCTCTTCTGGAAAGACATCTTGATATTCGCAAACGACTGGAATTTGAGAGATGTCATCCAGTTCACCCTTCTCATTGAGAGAAAACAGGCGGATGCTATCATCACGAGCGGCAAAGACAATTACATCCTCAGACGAATGAGTCAACTGAATCTGCCTGGCAGCACAATCAAGATGCGCCTTGTGCTTAGAAAGCCAATCCATTCCAAGAATAAGATCAATATCTGAGTCGCCCAGAACAATAGGAGAAGCTAGAAATTTGTAGTCGCCCAACGTGATAGAAATATCCGGGACACAGAAATTAGCTTTCATATGCTTGCCCGGTGACACGGTTAGCAAAGGTGTTTGCAAAAGCTGATAATCGCACTCATACTTTGATGCAAAAGGTTTGGAAATGAAACAATGTGATGCACCCGTGTCAAAAAGAACTTTTGCAGGAACATCGTTAACAGGAAGGTTACCCATGATGACATCTGACGAGTCCTCTGCCTGAGCTGCATTCACCATGTTGACCTTGGCGTGCTTGGGGTTATGCTTGACCACACCTGTACTTGCCGATCTCACAGGAGGAGGAGGAGGAGGGAGATGCCTCTGATTGAAGCATTTGTTGGCATAGTAACCCTTCTGTTGGCACTTGTTGCACGTGACCTCTGAAAGCGGACGGTGATACGGAGCACTCGATCTTGAAGCTTGAGACGAAGTCTTGTTCTGAAAGCCAGGGTTGGGTGGGTGGGAAGATCCACTGCCACCTTTGCTCTTCTGCTGAAAAGGCTGACGGAACGGAGGAGGAGGAAGCCAATACTTCTGCTGCTTAGCCACTTGAGTTGAGGAAGAAGGAGTAGCATCTCTGACTCGCTTCTTGGAAGCATCACACTTCAGTTGAGCAGCCTCTTGCTTCAATGCCATGTTGTAAAACTCATCGTACCTCCTGGGCTCAAAGAGAATGAGAGCTAGCTGGATTTCTTCTCTGAGACCACCCCTGAACTAGTATATCATGCTCTTCTCGTCAGGGACGTCCTGCTTAGCAAAGCGGGCGAGCTTCTGAAACATATTGTTGTAGTCATAGACAGACATAGAACCTTGCTTCAGGTTGCGGAGTTCCTCACGCTTGCTCTCAACCACGCTCTGAGGAATATGATGAGCTTTGAAGTCTTGACGGAATTCATCCCAGGTAATCACACGGCCTCCTCTGGAATCTTTGTACTGCTAAAACCATTCTGCAGCTTGGTCTTTGAGTTGGAAGGAAGCAAACTTGACAAAATCCTCAGGCCTGACGTTACTGCACTCGAAATGCTTGCACAAGTACACGAGCCAATCATCAGCATCAGTTGCCTCAACACAATTTCTGAAAGTCTTTGGCTGGTTAGCCAGGAACTGGCTGAGTGTAGCAAAGTGATTCTGATTGTTGCCTTGGTTCCCTTGGTTGCGCTCTTGAAGAAGTTGCATCATCAGCTGCGTGTTTGCATTGGTAGCGGCCATCACAGCTTGCCATGCCTCCGGAGGAGGAGGTGGTGGTGGCGGATCAGGATTCCGAGTCGTGCGCATTGGAGGAGCCATCCTGAACAGGTTGACATCCATTAGCACATTGATAGACAATTATTGAAGCTGAACCAAACGGGTTGAAATTGCAACATATAGTCTTCACATCCGAACAAAATGAACGAATGCATTCCAATTGAAATGGTCACATATCCATAAATTGAGAAGCCACTTAGAATTGAGGTAGAAGAAAAACAACAACAAGGTACGGAGCAAGAACGAATACTCGGTAAGGATCACCCAATATCAAACCAAATATCTGTGGAAGAAGAGCTAGAGCTACAAGAATTCCCACCTATGAAACTCACGAACCTTTCCGGTTATGCAATCAGGTGTTGGGGATACAGGGGAAGCATAATATCTCACCCAAATCTAGCAAATCCTACATCCAGCTGTATCCATCCTTCAACACATAACCGAGAAAACTTCGGAAATCGTCTACCTGAACCTTCGAAAAGCATCCGTTATACAAGTTATGGCAATACTCCCGAACTCCCGCCCCAGTACTTCGTGGCGTCGAGGTTATCTCACCAACAACTGCATAAAAGAGATTTTCGATGTCGGCGAACTAAACTCAGGTATTCCAGAACTGCAACGATAAAATTGTGACGACAACACCTCGGAGCTCAACTCCCTGGGACACTTCCACGACCCCTAAATGACAGGAGGCACCAAGAACAATGTTCTCGTCACAAATCGATCGGAACGATTCCAAGATACCCGCATGATCCTAAAAAAATTAGTGAAATTTGAGAAGAGAAGAGTCAAAACTCTATGTCAGGATGCCTCACTAGAGCGATGAAGGGACTGGGGAGTAAAAAGAATTCCTAAAATCTCTGATATATAATTCCTAAATGACTCAAAACATTTTCTAGACTCAACTCGTCAGCTAATTCGATCAAGCAGGGGGGCTCCTAAGGTCGGGGAAGGCTCTGATTACCAACTTGTAACGCCCTCGATGCGGCTGTATCTCCTACGTGTCGCAGCACGACTTAGAGGCATAACCGCATTGAAAGCAATGTCGCAAGTAAGGTAACCTTCACAACAACCCATGTACATAGATAAATAGGGGAAAAGGTACATAGTTGGCTTATACTCGCCACGTCACACAAGTACATAAATAACATTACAATCATCCAATACACTCATGGTCCGACTACGATACCAAAATAAAAGATCAACCCCAACATGCGACACGGTCCCGATCGCCCCAACTGGGCACCACTACTGATCATCAGGGAAAGACACATAGTAACGGCGTGAGTCTTCGTCGAACTCCCACTTGAGCTCAAGCGCATCATCTGGAACGGAGTCATCGGTCCCTGCATCTGGTTTGGAAGTAATCTGTGAGTCACGGGGACTCAGCAATCTCGCACCCTCGCGATCAAGACTATTTAAGCTTATAGGTAAGGCAAGGTAATATGTGGAGCTGCAGCAAGCGACTAGCATATATGGTGGCTAACCTGTTCACAAAAGAGAGCGAGGAGAGAAGGCGAAGCCAAACGAGAAACTATAGAACAACCTACTGCAAACATTACTCCAACACCGTGTTCACTTCCCGGACTCCGCCAAGAAGAGACCATCACGGTTACACACGAAGTTGATTCATTTTAATTAAGTTAAGGTTCATGTTATCTACAACCGGACATTAACAAATTCCCATCTGCCCATAACCGCGGGCACGGCTTTCGAAAGTTCAAATCCCTGCAGGGGAGTCCCAACTTAGCCCATCACAAGCTCTCACGGTCAAAAAAGGACAAACCTTCTCCCGAGACATTACGATCAGACTCGGTATCCCGGTTCTACAAGACAACTTCGACAAGGTAAAACAAATCTAGCAACACCGCCCGAATGTGCCGACGAATCCCGATAGGAGCTGCACATATCTCATTCTTAGGGTACACTCAAATGAGCTCTCCATACAACTAAAACCAAACCTCGAGTTTCCCCGAGGGGGCGCTGCACAGGGCTCTAGTTTGGACCAACACTCAGAGGAGCACTGGTCCGGAGGGGTTTAAATAAAGATGACCCTCGGGCTCCGGAAACCCAAGGGAAAAAGAGGCTAGGTGGAAAATGGTAAAACCAAGGTTGGGCATTGCTGGAGGAGTTTTATTCAAGGCGAACTGTCAAGGGGTTCCCATTATCACCCAACCGCGTAAGGAACGCAAAATCCGGGAACATAATACTGATATGACGGAAACTAGGGTGGCAAGAGTGGAACAAATCACTAGGAAAAAGGCCGAGCCTTCCACCCTTTACCAAGTATATAGATGCATTAAGATAACAAGATAATATAATGATATCCCAACAAGAAACAATGTTCCAACAAGGAACGATCTCCAATCTTCACCTGCAACTAGAAATGCTATAAGAGGGGCTGAGCAAAGTGGTAACATAGCCAATCAACGGTTTGATAGGACATGGTGGGTTAGAGGTTTGACATGGCAATTTGGGAGGCATGATAAGCAAGTGGTAGGCATCGTAGCATAGGCATAGCAAAAGAGCGAGCATCTAGCAAGCAAAGATAGAAGTGATTTCGAGGGTATGATCATCTTGCCTGCAAATTTGTCAGAGTTGACTTGATCCTTGTAAGCAAACTCAACGGGCTCCTCGTTAGAGAACTTGTCTCCCGGCTCTACCCAAACAAGACAAACAAGCAAAAGGAACACAATCAACCACGTGCAAAGCTCAAACAACATGACGCGAACATGGTATGCTATGCGGGATGCGATATGTGATGCATATGCAAGATTTGACAAGGAATGATTAAACCTGGCCTCAACTTGGAAATCCAAGAGTTCTAGTGGAAAGGTGAGGTGATTTCGGTTGAAATCGATATAAAGAACACCGGAATCGGAAGCACGGTTTGGAAATGGCAAGCAAAACAAATATGGCACCGGTCTGCGATAAACAGCAAGTAGCCATCTAAATGCATCAAGTTAACCATGCTACGGCACTCAAACATGACAACAAAATACATGGCAGGGATCCACACATGTTGCTTGACAAAAGATGAACACTGAGCTACGGCCAATTCCTCCATTAACAGGTTCAAACAAGCATGTCAAAAATGCAAATGGTAAACAGGTTTTAGACTTAGTGAAATTAACACAAGTCTGGAATTTAACATCAGGTAGCACATTTGGAGCATGAAAACTATAGGCTACAGGAACTTAACATGGCAATGCAAGGCATGATGTGAAGCTACTCAAAGCACTTAACAAAAGTACCTTAGTGACCTTGAGCCAAAAGGGATCAGAAAATACAATTGCAAGAATGTGAACATGGCAAAAACATAATCAGATTACAGACTTAGTGAAAAACTGGAGCATGCAAATATGTTAACGAGTAGGCATGTTTAAGAGCTCGATGCACTCACTACAGAGCAAGGCATGACAAACTAAGCATACACCCATCAAGAATACATATCATAGAAGCTAGACATGGCAAGAACAACAACATAGCATGCACGGATGAATAACAACATCCTCGGCAAAATCGCTAACAAGTCAACAATCTGCCAGGATTCACGAAATAGCAAAAGTAGAGCTCGATTGACTCAAGCTAGGGTGCTCCATAAATACAAAAAAAGACATGGATTGATAGAGCACCACAATATTAACACATCATCCTTACTGATCATCCTCAAAAGAGGCACGGATCACTAGGAAACAACATGAACATATGGCATATTGATAAAAACAGATCAAGGACTTAGAGAAATTTTAAGTCCCTGAAATCAGCATTAACGAATGCACTACTTTTCAAGCTTGTGCTAGTCACCACACATGTCACAAAAATACATGGATAGCACCTCTGTAAAGATGGCATGACATATAACAAAACACATGTAGAGCTCAGCAGCATATCATGCACACAATAATCATGGCAAAATGACAAATAGCTATTTGATGCAGCAGATCTGACAAATATCTCAAATAGCTCTCTTCCAACAGCATTTTGGGCATCAAGATGAGCTCAAATGAAAATGATGCAAAGGGATGAAATGATTTACTCTCTGAGACGAACAATTTGATATGCTACACGTCCAAAACGGAGCAACGGATGCCGAGTTATGATGCGATGAAGAAGGGCAAATGTTATGAAGAAAAAGGACTTAGAGAAGAAAACAACCCCTCCGCGGAAAAAGTCAACTCCGGCGGGTCGAGGCTGGATCCGTTGTATCCGGCGACGGCGAGGCCCGAACGCGGCGGGGAAGGCCGGGGAGCTGCCGGACTCCGGCGGGGGTGGTCGGATCTGGCTCCGAGAGGCGTGGTGGAGGCGGAGGCAGCCAGATCTGAGGCGGCGGTGGCGCGGTAGGACGGTGGCGACCGGAGCGAGGCGGCGGCGTCCTGTGGGTCGGCGGCGACCAGCGCGGCGGCGGGGCGGCACCGGCGAAGGCGGCGGGGCGGTGCTGGAGGGCAGGCGGCGGGGCAGAGCAGATCGGGTGGCGTGAGTTGCGAAACTATTCCGCATTGTTTCAAATGTAGACCAAACTCGTAGCTCAAATATTCTCCTCCACGATTAGATCGTAGAAACTTTATTTTCTTGTTATGATGATTTTCCACTTCACTCTGAAATTCTTTGAACTTTTCAAATGTTTCAGACTTATGTTTCATTAAGTAGATATACCCATATCTGCTCAAATCATCTATGAAGGTGAGAAAATAACGATACCCGCCGAGAGCCTCAATATTCATCGGACCACATACATCAGTAGGTATGATTTCCAACAAATCTATTGCTCGCTCCATAGTTCCGGAGAACGGCGTTTTAGTCATCTTGCCCATAAGGCATAGTTTGCAAGTACCAAGCTATTCATAATCAAGTGATTCCAAAAGTCCATCGGTATGGAGTTTCTTCATGCGTTTTATACCAATATGACCCAAATGGCAGTGCCATAAATAAGTTGCACTATCATTATCAACTCTGCATCTTTTGGCTTCAACATTATGAATATGTCTATCACTACTATAGAGATTCTATAAGAATAGACCACTCTTTAAGGGTGCATGACCATAAAAGATATTACTCATATAAATAGAACAACCATTATTCTCTGATTTAAATGAATAACCGTCTCACATCAAACAAGATCCAGATATAATGATCACGCTTAACGCTGGCACCAAATAACAATTATTTAGGTCTAAAACTAATCACGAAGGTAGATGTAGAGGTAGCGTGCCGACGGCGATCACATCGACTTTGGAACCTTTTCCTACGCGCATCGTCACCTCGTCCTTAGCCAATCTTTGCTTAATCCGCAGTCCCTGTTTCGAGTTGCAAATATTAGCAACAGAACCAGTATCAAATACCCAGGTGCTACTCCGAGCTCTGGTGAGGTACACATCAATAACATGTATATCACATATACCTTTGTTCACCTTGCCATCCTTCTTATCCGCCAAATACTTGGGGCAGTTCCGCTTCCAGTGACCAGTCTATTTGCAATAGAAGCACTCAGTCTCAGGCTTAGGTCCAGACTTGGGTTTCTTCTCCTGAGCAGCAACTTGTTTGCCGTTCTTCTTGAAGTTCTCCTTCTTCTTCCCTTTGCCCTTTTTCTTGAAACTGGTGGTCTTATTGACCATCAACACTTGATGCTACTTCTTGATTTCTACCTCCGCAGCCTTTAGCATCGCGAAGAGCTCGGGAATAGTCTTATTCATCCCTTGCATATTATAGTTCATCACGAAGATTTTGTAGCTTGGTGGCAGTGATTGAAGAACTCTGTCAATGACACTATCAACAGGAAGATTAACTCCCAGTTGAGTCAAGTGATTATGATACCCAGACATTTTGAGTATATGCTCACTGACAGAACTATTCTCCTCCATCTTGCAGCTATAGAACTTATTGGAGACTTCATATCTCTCAATCCGGGCATTTTCTTGAAATATTAACTTCAACTCCTGGAACATCTCATATGCTCCATGACGTTCAAAACGTTGTTGAAGTCCCGGTTCCAAGCCGTAAAGCATGTCACACTGAACTATCGAGTAGTCATCAGCTTTACTCTGCCAAACATTCTTAACGTTGTCAGCAGCATCTGCAGCAGGCCTGGCACCCAGCGGTGCTTCCAGGACGTAATTCTTCTGTGCAGCAATGAGGATAATCCTCAAGTTACGGACCCAGTTCGTGTAATTGCTACCATCATCTTTCAACTTTGCTTTCTCAAGGAACGCATTAAAATTCAACGGAACAACAGACGGGCCATCTATCTACAACAACATAGATAAGCAAAATACTATCAAGTACTAAGTTCATGATAAATTTAAGTTCAATTAATCATATTACTTAAGAACTCCCACTTAGATAGACATCCCTCTTATCATCTAAGTGATCATGTGATCCATATCAACTAAACCATGACCGATCATCACGTGAAATGGAGTAGTATTCAATGGTGAACATCACTATGTTGATCATATCTACTATATGATTCATGCTCGATCTTTCGGTCTCAGTGTTCCGAGGCCATATCTGCATATGCTAGGCTCGTCAAGTTTAACCCGAGTATTCTACGTGTGCAAAACTGGCTTGCACCCGTTGTAGATGGACATAGAGCTTATCACACCCGATCATCACGTGGTGTCTCGGCACGACGAACTTTGGCAACGGTGCATACTCAGGGAGAACACTTTTATCTTGAAATTTAGTGAGAGATCATCTTATAATGCTACCGTCAAACAAAGTAGAATAAGATGCATAAAGGATAAACATCACATGCAATCAATATAAGTGATATGATATGGCCATCATCATCTTATGCTTGTGATCTCCATCTCCGAAGCACCGTCATGATCACCATCGTCACCGGTGCGACACCTTGATCTCAATCGTAGCATCATTGTCGTCTCGCCAACTATTGCTTCTATGACTATCGCTACCTCTTAGTGATAAAGTAAAGCAATTACAGGGCGATTGCATTGCATACAGTAAAGCGACAACCATATGGCTCCTGCCAGTTGCCGATAACTCCGTTACAAAACATGATCATCTCATACAAAAATATAGCATCATGTCTTGACCATATCACATCACAACATGCCCTGCAAAAACAAGTTAGATGTCCTCTACTTTGTTGTTGCAAGTTTTACGTGGCTGCTACGGGCTGAGAAAGAACCGTTCTTACCTACGCATCAAAACCACAACGATAGTTCGTCAAGTTGGTGTTGTTTTAACCTTCTCAAGGACCGGGCGTAGCCACACTCAGTTCAACTAAAGTTGGAGAAACTGACACCCGCCAGCCACCTGTGTGCAATGCACATTGGCAGAACCAGTCTCGAGTAAGCGTACGTGTAATGTCGGTCCGGGCCGCTTCATCCAACAATACCACGGATACAGCAGTTTTGACATTGGAGGGCAACTGCCAGTTTATGCCATTAAAATTGAAGCTAGGGAGGCTCAAATGTCACTACAATGACATGTCAACCCTTATGGCTGCTCTGGTGAAATACGCCGATCCATATAGTACCAAAGACCCTGAGTCTGAGGATGACAAACCGGGGAAAGGGAAAAAGAATGGCAATACCAAGGGGCAGCAGCACAACCCGGCAGGTCATGGGAATAATGGTAAGTGCAAGGTAGACAATAGTTTGGACTTCGTGGCTAACACCAATGCGCAGGACAACGGTCAACGCCGGAAGGGTAAACAGCCCCAAAGGGGCGGAGGCTCAGGCCCCAATCTGGAGTGCCTGTTAAATCAACCTTGTCCAAAGCATAGATCGAAAGAAAGACCCGCTTCACATCTTTGGAAGGATTGTTTCATTATGCGGGAGTTTAAGAATTCCAATATGTTTCCATATGACAACGGCCCGCCCGGCGGTTCAGGAGGCGGTTTTCATGGGTCGGGTTATGGAGGGGGTAGCTCCGGTTCAGGATTCCAAGGTAATCAAACCGGACATGGCCATCAAGGGAACCAGGGCAATCAAGGAGGTTATAACCATCAGGGGAATCAGCAGCAGCACCAGTCGGGTTATCAGAGCAATCCGAAGCAATTGAATAGTGGGCAATATCATGTCTTTACCACTAGCTTGTGTAAACGCGATCAGAAGCTTCACAAGAGGGCAGCAAACTCTGTTGAACCGGCGGTGCCTCAGTATCTGCGCTGGTCTGAGCAGCCCATTTTATGGAGTAGAGAGGATCACCCACCCCGGGTTGATAATCCAGGTCAGCTGGCCTTAGTGGTGGCACCTCAGGTTGGGGGGTACAAGTTCACCAAGGTGCTTATGGATGGGGGAAGCAGTATAAATATTCTTTATTATGATACCTTCCGCCGTATGGGGTTGACAGATAAGAATCTTAAACCGTCGAACACCGTTTTTCATGGTGTGGTGCCCGGTAAGTCTGCATATCTAGTGGGCAAGATAGCCCTAGAGGTGGCCTTTGGAGATGATCATGATTCAAGGTCAGAAACATTGACTTTTGAGGTGGTGAAAATCAAGAGTCCGTATCACGCCCTGTTTGGGCGACCGGCTTATGCCAAGTTCATGGCGAGGCCGTGTTATGTTTATCTGCAGCTTAAGATGCCAGGTCATAAGGGGACCATCATAGTACATGGGAGCATGAAGATTGCTTTGGAATGTGAGGAAGGTAATGCGGCTTACGCTGAGTCGGTTTGTGTCACAAAAGAGCTGAAGTATTATAAAGACAAGGTTGATCCGGCAGACATGACTTCTTTGAAAAAGCCAACTATGGAGCACGATCCGGCGTTGAAGTTTAAATCAGCCACAGACACTAAGATGGTTGATTTTGTTCCTGGTGATTCATCCAAGCAGTTTAGCATCAGCGCTAACCTGGATCCCAAATAGGAAAGCGCGATCATCGAGTTCATCCGTGAGAATCGGGACATCTTTGCATGGAAGCCTTCTGACATGCCAAGTGTACCGAGGGAACTCGCTGAGCACACACTTAATATAGATCCTAAGTTTAAACCGGTCAAACAGTTTCTCCACCGCTTCAATGAAGAAAGGCGTAAGGCTATCGGTGAGGAGGTAGCTCGGCTGCTGGCCGCAGGATTTATCGTGGAGGTCTTTCACCCGGAGTGGTTGGCTAATTCGGTGCTGGTTCTTAAGGAAAACGGCACTTGGCATATGTGTGTGGACTACACAGATTTGAACAAGGCTTGCCCAGCAGATCCCTTTGCCCTCCCTCGTATTGATCAGATTATTGACGCTACGACGGGTTGTGACCGTTTTTGTTTTTTGGATGCTTACTCTGGTTATCATCAGATCAAAATGGAAGTTACGGACTAGGAGAAGACAACTTTTATAACTCCCTTTGGAGCCTTCTGCTATGTCTCCATGCCCTTTGGGCTCAAGAGCGCCCAGGCGACTTATCAGCGTTGTGTTCAGAATTGTCTTCATAAGTAGATTGGGCGCGATGTTCATGCATATGTGGATGATATTGTAGTAAAGTCCAAGATGGAGGAAACATTGATAGATGACTTGAGAGAAACCTTTGACAATCTCCGGGTTTGTAAGATGATGCTTAATCCGGACAAATGTGTCTTTGGTGTTCCGGCAGGCAAGCTCTTGGGTTTTCTGGTGTCTAACAGGGGCATTGAGGCTAATCCGGAGAAGGTCACAGCTATCACCTCACCAGCATGCATCAATGACGTTCAGCGTCTAGCGGGCCGAATTGCGGCTTTGAGCCGGTTTATCAGTCGTCTTGGGGAGAAGCTATCCCTTTATATCAGATGCTAAAGAAAACGGATGACTTTGTTTGGAGCGATGTGGCTGATAAAGCGTTTGAGGATCTGAAGAGGCATTTAGCTGAACCGCCTGTTCTTGCGGCTCCGATCGATAAAGAGCCTTTACTACTATATGTGGATGCTAATGCCCGGTCTGTTAGTGTGGCTATAGTTGTGGAGCGCAAGGAGGCTGGAAAGGAGTGTCTGGTTCAACGGACGGTTTATTATATCAGTGAGGTGCTTATCGAATCAAAGCAGAGGTATCCGCATTGGCAGAAGCTGGTGTATGGAGTTTTTATGGCAAGCCGGAAGCTCAAACACTATTTTCAGGGTCATCCTATCACAGCGGTTAGTTCAGCCCCTTTGGGAGATATCATACAAAACAGAGAGGCGACTGGCCGGATTGCCAAGTGGGCTATTGAGCTTGGACCTCACGGACTCAAGTATACACCTCGCACAACGATTAAATCTCAAGCACTCGTGGACTTCATCAATGATTGGACAGAGTTGCGGGCACTAGAGGAAAAGCCAGACAACACTTATTAGACTATTCACTTTGATGGATCCAGGCAATTGGAGGGCTCGGGGGCTGGAGTCATATTAACTTCCCCACAAGGTGACAAGTTTTTTATGTTCTTCGCTTAATATTCCCTTGCACTAACAATGCAGCTGAGTATGAGGCCTTACTCAACAGTCTTCGGATGGCTAAAGAGATGAACTTAAGCCGGGTTAAGTGCTTCGGTGACTCGGACCTGGTGG
This sequence comes from Triticum urartu, assembly GCF_056163025.1. Taxonomy (NCBI): domain Eukaryota; kingdom Viridiplantae; phylum Streptophyta; class Magnoliopsida; order Poales; family Poaceae; genus Triticum; species Triticum urartu. The sequence continues at coordinate 615,214,026 of NC_141874.1, read as the reverse complement.
CTCAACAGGTATCCGGCACTTGGGATTCTAAGGACCCACTCATGGCTGCATATCGACGAGAGGTGGACATAGTGGCTGGTCATTTCAAGGGTTATCAAGTTGACCATATAGACCGGCAAGAGAATGAAGCAGCGGACACTTTAAGTCGTCTGGGCTCTCAGCGTAAATCGGTGCCACCTAATGTCTTCCTTGACGTACTGCATAATCCGTCGGTCAAGCTACCCATAGAGGAGGAGTTGGCTATTCCTGACCTGGAGGCCCAGTTGGTGGCAGCTTTGCATGCTATACCGGATTGGACAGTCCCGTACTTGGCATACATGAACCGGGGCGAGTTACCGGAGGATGAAACCTTGGCCCGGTAGATAATCTGGCGATCCAAGTCAATGACCATTATCAATGGGGAGTTACATAGTTACAGCGTCATAGGAGTAATTCAGTGTTGTGTGTCTCCTCAAGAGGGTTGTGAGATTTTGCGAGAAATCCATGAAGGAGATTGTGGTCACCACGCCAGTTCAAAATCCTTGGTGGCTAAGGCTTTTCGTCACGGCTTCTATTGGTTGACGGCTCATGCTGATGCTGAGCATTTAGTCAAAAGGTGTGACGGTTGTCAGAAATTTGCACGCCGCGCTCATGTTCCGGCTCAGGAGTTGAGAATGATTCCAATCACTTGGCCGTTTGCAACTTGGGGGCTCGATATGGTTGGACCCTTTAAGAGATCCAAGGACAAAAAGACCCACCTGTTGGTGGCGGTTGACAAGTTTACCAAGTGGGTAGTGGCAGAGCCAGTCAGTAAGTGTGATGCAGCCACGGCGGTTCAATTCATCAAGAAGGTGATCTTGCGGTCTGGATTTCCACACAGCATTATCACGGATAATGGTACTAATCTGACTAAGGGTGAGATGGACGAATTTTGTCAACATGAGCACATCCGGCTTGATATAGCGTCAGTGGCTCACCCCCAGTCTAATGGTCAAGCTGAGAGGGCAAATCAAGAAATTTTGAGAGGTATCAAACCCCGGCTTATCGTTCCTTTAAAGCGGACACCGGGTTGTTGGGTGGAGGAGTTTTTTCTGAGGGAAAGCAAAGCTTTATAACTTAACGGTGCCCGCCTAAATCGCCAGAGACACAAATCGCCACCTGGGGCGGTACATCATCGTTCCACACGAAACAATTATTGGACATACAATGACGCCCCACTTGGGCTAGTTCATGCGCGACTGAATTTGCCTCCCTACGACATACCTGCACCTGTTGTTTCGAGAACCACAGCCTTAGTTGGAGCTTGGAGTCTTCTATGAGTGTTGCATACGGTGATGCATCGACCCTCCGCAGGTTCAGTGCTTCTTGGAGTAGTTTTGAGTCGGTCTCAAAAACCACACGCAGAGCCCCCAGATCGGTAGCCGTGTTGATGGCTTCAGTGAATGTTGTGACTTCGCCACCTGCTCCGTCTTGCCTACATGGGCAATGATCACTTCTCCAGACTCGTCCCGGGCCACTACTCCCCACGTTGCAAAGTTGTCGCCCGGTCTAAAAGCACCGTCCAGGTTTATCTTGATCATTCCATCGCTCGGAGGTCGCCACTTCAGATTCTCTTTCCTCTTCGCTTTTTTCCCGAACAGCTCCAGGTATTCCAGCGAGTTTGACAGTACATGCCTTATTAATTCATCGCATGGTACTGCCATCTCTCCCTCTCTGAGCTTATTACGATTATTCCACCAGTGCCACCACATGGTTAGAATCTGCACCCACGCATTTTCATTCAGCCCCCACAAGAAGTCCATCATTACATGCACGGACGTGATTTCTTCGAGCTCAATCCTTTCTTTTCCAAACCCGAGTGCCCTCCACACCGATTTCACATGTTTGCACTTGATGAAAATATGAGCCCCATCCTCATCAGCGCATCCGCAGAACAGACACTTAGTGTCTTCAATCTTTAGACCCCTTCTGATCAGATTGGTCCGAAAGGCGAGTGATTCATGTTTCAACCTCCAGGTGAACATTTGAATCTTCCGCAGGCACGGGAGTTTCCAAAGGCGCTTCCAGGACTGATCATCGCAGCTAGTAAAATTGCCAGCGACCATGGTGCTACTCCCAGCTCGAGCCATACTACTCTTCTTTTCAAGTTCCACTCACAACTTGTACGCATTCCGAACCGAGTGTTGTCCTTTGGTGTCATAGTTCCACGCAATGAAATCACTCACTCCTTCCCGGAGAGGGATCTACAGAATACGTTGGGCATCATCGGGCCAGAATAACTCATGCGCCAGTTGTGCGTCCAATTACCAGTGACTAGGCAAATGAGTTCATTCACATATGTTAGGATATTCTGGCCCTTGGGGGTGATAACTTGCCGCGACCAGGCCCTGGGAATCCATGGATCCGACCATATCTTGACTTGAGTACTGTCCCCAATACGCCATATGTATCCTTGCTTAATAAGCTCGAGGCCATGCAATATACTTCTCCAAGAGTATGATATGCCCTCTTTCGCCTCAGCTTCCAGAATAGAGCAGTGAGGAAAATAGCGTGCCTTCAAGATGCGAGCACACAAGCTGTCCGGGTCCTGCAAAAAGCGCCACCCTTGACGTGATAGCATTGTGATGTTGAAATCGTACATATTCCGGAAGCCCAGCCCTCCCATTGCCTTCAGCCTCGTCAACGTCTCCCAGCTGATCCAATGCATCGTGTTCTCCTTGTCCTGCTGACTCCACCAGAATTTACCCATCAAAGAGTCCAGTTCCTTACAAAACCCTTTGGTCAAGTCGAAGCATGACATAGCGAACGTCGGTATGGCCTGGCCGGCGGCCTTAACCAACGTTTCTTTGCTCGTTTTGGCCAGAAGCCGTTCCTGCCACCCATTCATACGCCCACAAAGGTTCTTCTTGATGTACGCGAACACCTTCCTTCACGATCTACCCACATGTACTGGCAACCCGAGGTACTTTTCGTTCCAGTTCTCACTAACAATGCCAAGGGCAGTCTTGACCTCGATCTTGGAGTGATCCGGAGTGTTCTGTGAGAACATAAGGGCTGATTTTTCTAAGTTGATACATTGTCCAGAACAGTTTTCGTACAAGTACAGAATCTCCCTAAGAGCGCTCGCCTCCTCCTGGTTAGCCTTCTGTGTTATGGAGTATCAACCCCACACCAAACAGATCGACGGGTTATACACATTTCTTCATGGTTTATGGAGCAGAGGCGGTTCTTCCTAGTGACATCCGTCATGACTCGCCCCGTGTGGCGGCTTATGTTGAAGCTGACAATGAGAAGGCACATCAGGACTCACTGGACCTGTTAGATGAGGAGCGTGATCTCGCAGCGGCACGTTCGGCGATTTCTCAACAAGATCTCCGGCGTTATCATAGCTGCCGGGTTAAAACCAGAACTTTTCAAGAGGGTGATCTGGTGTTCCGGCTCATCCAGGATCAAACTGATATGCACAAGTTATCCCCACCTTGGGAAGGACCTTTTGTGGTTAGCAAAAACCTGCACAATGGGTCATACTACCTTACCGATATTCGAGAGCACAAAGACTCACGTAAATCGGAGGAGGAGACAAAGCGGTCGTGGAATATAGCCCTTCTTCGGCCTTACTATACTTGAGCCACAGGCTCTTCTTATGTACATAGTTATGACAATGTATATATTATATAATAAACCAGAGCCTCGGCTAAAGTGGGGTCTCTATTCCTTTTTTACATCATGTGTGGTTTCACAGGGGTTTCTACTGACAAAGCGGAGTTTTATTAACCCGGCCCATAAGGCCACACGGATATAAAGAAAGTCACTAGGGGGCTTGGTCGTATTCGAACCATAGCTATACCTCTTGATCGGTTTAAAACCAAAAAGGGATATCACTAGGGGGCTTGGTTGTCTTCACACCATAGCTACACCTCTTGATAGGCTTAAAGCCAAAAGGAAATTATGTGGAACCAAAGAGAGTCTGTTGCATCAAGCACAACTCAAACATAGGTAACCACTGAGCACAGCTCAAATATTACCTGGGGGCTCCTTGCTTCTCAAAGAACAACGAGCTTGCACCCTTGTAATAGGCTATCAATCCAGGCTTGGAAGCCAGGTGTATTCACCTAAAACCTCGGGTTATCCTGCCTTTTTAAGTAAACCACTCCGTCCAGGTAAACCTGGTATGACCCATCGAACGTTTGACAAGTCAATCTCATGGACCCTGAACTTGTCAAAGTTAAAACGGTGATTGGTTGAAGATTGAGGTCCATCTTAAAAGGCTTTGCAAAATGGTTTAACTCAGCGTCCTGGCAACCCATGAAAAGCCTTGATTTAGGGCCTGGCAGCCCATGAAAAGCCTTGTATATTTCTTCTTGATTTGTTGTTTTTAATATCTTTTGATAAGGGACTTATGAATATTTCTGATAAACCAGTGTTTATTACAACCCGGCATGGCTTTCAACGCTCAGTTGTTAGTACATGATCAGTTCTAAACCGGAAGAAAATTGCTCCGGTCTGGTTTTGGCTGCAGGTCACCAGCATTATACGAACAAACCGGTGTGGTCTTACATGAACCGGCAAGAGGGAAAGGAGTCATCAACCCTACAGATGGGTATTTTCACTCCTATTATACCAACAGTTGGTCAGCCAATGAAGGTATATCACAGGTATCATTTATTTTATATCTAGTTAATACAAATCTTGGTTATCCATCAAAGTTATGTATATATTTTTTGGGCATCATGACCCGTCCAGTGGTAAACCACTAGGACACTTTCAAGTTCTTATATGCAGGAACATAAATCATAATGGACTATGCATAAATAGATCCCACGGGCAGGACAAGTTTTCAGTATTAAGCAACACAAACATGCTCGATGGCATGGCAGATAAGGTGTTCATACTGTCCTATTACAAGGTGCTTTCAATACCCAAATTGAATAACTGTTTTCAAGAGCGGAAGACTGCAACTGGTAAACCGGCCACCGGTTTAGGATTCCTCATCTGGACGGCTTGACGATTGAGGGTCATCTTGAGTGGGCATGTTCTCTTCATCCCTCCCCAGTCGCTAGAAATCAGGCGTTGACCAGTCGATTCCAGTTAAGGCTTGAAAAACAGCTTCTTCATGAATAAGGTTGGAAGGGTCAATATCAGGAGCGTAAGTATGCTTACGGATTGGCAGAACAAGCTCTTCTACACTATGAATCAGTGCGGGCTGTCTTTCCCTTAAGCATTGTAAACCGGTTGAAAATGTGACAGATCTGTGTCCTCCGCCAGTTTGCTTGCTATAGGTTGCATCTCCATTGTCAGCCTTCAGAGATCGTCATTATTGAAGTCTGAACTGTCTTATTTTACACCGGTATATCCTTTGATGATATCTGTCGGTTCAAGATCTGGAATCCACGCCTTGGCCCGGATTAGTGCGGTCAGTGCACCTGACCTTGCGGCTGATTTCTTCAGTTTGTCGATCCGAGCAGGCAGCATGGCCAGCTTTTCGATAGTCTCTTTTATCAGCAATGGCGGGGGCTTGTTATAAGCTGCAGTGCAAATGGCTCGCTGGGATCCAGAAAATAGTTGTTCTACCAAAGTGTAGGCCGCTTTAAGTTTCATCCGCATGTCAGAGCCTAGATGAGTAATGAGGGTCCCTGTCATGGTTAAACATTAGTGAACCAGTCATTGATAAGATATTACGAATTACAAAAACTTCATGAGAGAGTACTTACCAAACACAGCAGAAGTCATGGCATTAATTTGCCGCCTTAAACCGGTCAGTTCCTCAACCACCGGCCTCAGGGCTGCCTCTGCGTCCTCGACCTTCTTTGTTAAACCGTCCTTTTCCGTTTCCCAGTCTGCACGCTCTTTGTTAAAGGTCTCTTTGAGCCTTTCCATGGCTGCTAAGTGATGACCCACAAGTATAGGGGATCTATCGTAGTCCTTTTGATAAGTAAGAGTGTCAAACCCAACGAGGAGCAGAAGGAAATGATAAGCGGTTTTCAGCAAGGTATTCTCTGCAAGTACTGAAATAAGTGGTAACAGATAGTTTTGTGATAAGATAAATTGTAACGAGAAACAAGTAACAAAAGTAAATAAAGTACAGCAAGGTGGCCCAATCCTTTTCGTAGCAAAGGACAAGCCGGAACAAACTCTTATAATAGGAAAAGCGCTCCCGAGGACACATGGGAATATCGTCAAGCTAGTTTTCATCACGTTCATATGATTTGCGTTTGATACTTTGATAATTTGATATGTGGGTGGACCGGTGCTTGGGTGATGTTCTTACTTGAACAAGCATCCCACTTATGATTAACCTCTATTGCAAGCATCCGCAACTACAACAAAAGTGTTAAGGTAAACCTAACCATAGCATGAAACATATGGACCCAAATCAGCCCCTTACGAAGCAACGCATAAACTAGGGTTTAAGCTTTTGTCACTCTAGCAACCAATCATCTACTTATTACTTCCCAATGCCTTCCTCTAGGCCCAAATAATGGTGAAGTGTTATGTAGTCGACGTTCACATAACACCACTAGAGGCTAGACAACATACATCTTATCAAAATATCAAACGAATACCAAATTCACATGACTACTAATAGCAAGACTTCTCCCTTGTCGTCAGGAACAAACATAATTACTCACAAAGCATATTCATGTTCATAATAAGAGGGGTAATAATATGCATGTAGGATCTGAACATATGATCTTCCACCAAATAAACCAACTAGCATCAACTACAAGGAGTAATCAACACTACTAGCAACCTAGTAGCACCAATCCAGGACTTTGAGACAAGAATTGGATACAAGAGATGAACTAGGGTTTGGAGATGAGATGGTGTTGGTGAATATGTTGATGGAGATTGCACTCTCCCGATGAGAGGAGCGTTGGTGATGACGATGGTGATGATTTCCCCCTCCCGGAGGGAGGTATCCCCAGCAGAACAGCTCTGCCGGAGCTCTAGATTGGTTCCGCCAAGGTTCCGCCTCGTGGCGGCGGAGTCTCGTCCCAAAAAGTTCCTTCTGATTTTTTTCTCATCGAAAGACTTCATATAGGAGAAGATGGACATCAGAGAGACACCAGGGGGCCCACGAGGTAGGGGGCGCGCCCTAGGGGGGCGCCCCCCACCCTCGGAGCAGGGTGTGGGGCCCCTGGCCTTCATCTTTGGCGAGGATTTTTCTTTATTTATTTTAAGATGTTCCGTGGAGTTTCAGGACTTTTGGAGTTGCGCAGAATAGGTCTCTAATATTTTCTCCTTTTCCAGCCCAGAATTCTAGCTGCCGGCATTCTCCCTCCTTATGTAAACCTTGTAAAATAAGAGAGAATAGCCATAAGTATTATGACATAGAGTGAAATAACAGTCCATAATGCAATAAATATTGATATAAAAGCCTGATGCAAAATGGACGTATCACTAAGGCATTTGTCAACTCCTCCTTGGCCTTGGAAGCCTCTGCTTGCTGAGATTTGACGTTCTCCTGAAGGTCAGCGGTTTGAGCATCCCTTTTACTCAGCTTGGCCTGCAAAGGCAAGATATATCAACAATGAGATGTGTATTTTTGAAGTACCAAGCATATAACAAGTTATGCACTTTGTACTTGGGGGCTAATGTCTATTTGTTCTATCATCAAACTTTTATTTGCAAGTCTCAAGTACAATGCAAGCATTATCCTTGACACTTGGGGGCTAATGTACATCTGTTCAAATGGAAGCACGGATTAAAGACCTGGTTCACCTTCGAAAGATAAACCGGCCCTTGGGGACTACACAGGCGAAAACTATAGGAATACAATGATCACGTCTGGTTTACTTCAAAAGATCAGTTGGTATATGGAGGACAAGTTTCCAAGAGTTAAGGTATTATACAGTCCCGGTTTATGATTGACATCATAAAACGGCCCTTGGGGGCTACTTGGGTTGATGCTTGTACTTTGGATTCAAGAAAGGAAAGTGATGAAAATACCTCATAGCGCTCTTTCACCAGGTTCACCAAACCGGCTTCATAATCACGGTTTGAGTGCAGACGGTTTAGAAAACCGGAGTGGAGTTCTTCAGCGCTGAGATGGGCGTAGCTTGACAAGTCGGTGCTCCATTTGCCTTTTTCCATGGAAGCACGCTCTTCCTGGGCACTATGTTTGGCCAAGATTATAGGATGGCCAGGAGAGGTGTGACCAATACCAGTAATGATAACCTCGCCTTCTTTTTTTCCAGCAGCCTTTTATGGAGTTGATGGACTGTCAATAGCTCTCACCGGACTAGAAAACCTATCATCAGCCCGGATTGGATCTGCCGGTTCATCATCAGGCATAGCAGTGTCAACTTCTGGTTGTTCATCAATATTGTGATCTTGAGGGGGTGGTTCATCAAAAGTAGCTTCAGGATTTGGACCCTCTGGTTCAACCGTTTGTTCCGGTTCAACTGTTTGCTCCGGTTCAAGAACCACCTGGTCTTCAGGCGGATTGTTCACCCGAGCCTTTTTGCTGGGTCTGGCTTTGGCTCTGCAATAGAAAAAGATGCGAAAGTTAAGCATAGTATATAAAGTATGAAACATCAAAAGAAAGGGTTGAAGTACTTACCCAGCTACGGTTTTGAGAGGAGGGAGTTGGGTCGCTGTTGACTCGCCAGAGGATGAAGGAGGTGTCACCTAATAATTCGAATCGGACGGATTAAGAGGTTGTCAGAAATAGCCTGCCTTGGGATAAGAAGTATCAGAAGTGGGTGACACCTCAGATCGGCGTTTCCGAACCGGAGTGTCCGGTAAACCGGTCGAAGTAACCTTTTGGCCGCCGTGCCGGGTTGTGCGGCGAGCCTCGTCCTACTGCTTCTTCAAAATAAATGTTGGATCCAAATGAGCAAGAGGATGTGAAAAGCTTACTTTCCGGATCGCTTGACGGATTTTTTGTGTTGGCAGAGAGTCTAAACTGGAGGAAAGGATAATTACCTCTACATCATCAGCTTGGCTGCCATCCACGTCCTCCTGATAAGTATCATTGTCAATGAGATGCATGAAAAAGGGAACCAAGTGAATCAAGTTCTACCTCAACTTTCGGTTCATTCGGGTCGTCGTCCAATTCCATACGGATGCGTTCAGATGCCTTCCGCTTTGTGGTTTTCTTGACGGCTTTGGTTTTAGGGAGGGAAGGTTTTGCCGCTTTCTCTTGAGGTTTCTTCTTCCAAAACGGATCATCACCCTGTTTAAAGGTAAAAAGATGGATATTCAAGGATTGTACAGTGTAAGGATATTAAGTGTAAAGCGAAGGAACAATACTCACAGCAGGCGGTTTGTTTTGCGTATAAAAAGGGGCTAGTCCGGTTGGGCGACAGACAGCTTCCGATTCGTTTAAATCTTCTTGACGGCCTCAGTGACCTCTTCATTTGTTAGCTGAATATTGATGTGACGTTGGGAGTCTTATAATTCACCAGTATACTCACACATTAAGCGTGAGCGGCAACTTAGTGGCAAGATACTCCAGGATATCCAGCAACGGACAAAGTCTACACCTGTTAAACCGTTGGCCAAGAAGGCTATTAGCTTGGCGAGTTTAGGTGCATATGGGGCCCGTTCCTGAGCACTTAGCCATTGTGGAAGTGGATGGGTGTTGGCAAGCCGGTGGGCACGGTAACCTGGCAGAGCGTTCTCATCTTCAGGGGAGGTGTCTTTACAGTAGAACCAAGTTCGATTCCACTCTTTGGGGTGACGGTGCAGCTTGGCATGAGGAAATTCAACCTCTTTTCTTTTTTGAATGGAGACGCCACCAAGTTCAATGTTGGGTCTGTCTACAAATTCAGTGCGCCGATTCAGATGGAAGAAATCCCGGAACAGCTCAACTGTTGGTTCTTCTTGTAAGTACACTTCATAGAAGACTTGGAAGTTGCATATATTGGATACCGAGTTGGGTCCAATATCTTGAGGGTGGAGCTGAAAACTGGCAAGCACATCTCGGAAAAACTTTGATCCGGGCGGTTTGAAGCCACGGCCTATGTGGTCAACAAACACCACTGCTTCACCTTGCTTGGGAGTAGGAGGGTTCTCCGGTCCAGGAACTCGCCAACGGATCTCATTCTTTTTTGGTAAAGTACCAATTTTGACCATTCCATTAAGTTGCTCCTCGGTAACCCGGGAGGGAGCCCAGTTGCAAGAATAAAACTACTTGGCCACTGCAAGTGAAAAGCTGAAAAGAAATACCGGTTTACAATTTATTCATAGTGGTGCATAAGGTGCAACAAGGTAAAGAAATCCATGTAAATTTCGTAAACCGGAGGCTGATACAATGATGAACGACAAAGCGATAAACAGAACAAAGGTATATGCATACTATTAAACCGAAGTATGACAATGGAGATAAAGGGATTGCCGGTTTACAAGGGGATTAATGGTATGTGATAGATTGCTTTCTACAAAGGTAAACCACCTATGTGATAAAGAAGATACAGATCTAAGGCAAGAATGGCTAAATAAGGTAAAACAGGTTTCACAAGATTGCATGGAAATTTTGGATCTACCGTGAGACAGGAAAAGCAAAAAGATTTAGACCTAAAAAGGTTGGCCCCGAAGCGGTTCACAAAGGTCCAGATCGGTTTTTATGCGCATAAGGGTTTGTTGTGATAAGGAATGCTATAGCTATTACACGGAATATATCAAGCTTGAGGTTTTTATGCATGGACTAAGGAGGAACAGGGAAGAACAGTGTCGGAGCTTCGATGAACAATGAAACCCTAGGAAGATCTACAAGGGAGGAAGGGGAAGGACTTACAGCGGCTGTTGAAGCAGCGGAGGTACGTCGCGGCTATCTGGTGCAACCAGGTCGATGTAGTGGCCAACTGAGAGGCGGAAGCAAAGCTCGGCGACGGCGGCGGTGCTCGGGTGCGGAGGCGTCGCGAGGAGGAAGAAGAAGCAAAGGGACGGAGAGGAGAAAAGGACATGACCCTTGGCCCTATTTATAAGGTAAAGGGGGGAGGTGACAGGCGCGAGAATCATGGAGCCAGAATATTGGATACTTAACAGGAGCGGTCACCTCGATTGTCGGAGGCTCATTAACTGAAGGTGAGATATATCATTTTTAAGTAACAAAGTGACGTCATGACGATTTATCATGATCCTGGAGTATGACGTCACGGTGGTTTACAATATCAAGGTGAAGATGCAAAGGAGGAATTTTTCTAAGTGTTGAAGATTGACATGAACAAGTTCAAACCAATCTGGGGCTAATGTTGGATGACCTAAGGTTTATCAATCCGTGGGAGGCGTAGGATGAAGATGGTCTCTCTCAAACAACCCTGCAACCAAATAGCAAAGAGTCTCTTGTTTCCCCAACACACCCAATACAAAGGTAAATTGTATAGGTGCACTAGTTCGGCGAAGAGATGGTGATACAAGTGCAATATGGATGGTAGATATAAGTTTTTGTAATCTAGAAATATAAAAACAGCAAGGTAACTAATGATAAAAGTGAGCGCAAACGGTATTGCAATGCTTTGAAACAAGGCCTAGGGTTCATACTTTCACTAGTGCAAGTTCTCTCAACAATAATAACATAATTGGATCATATAAATATCCCTCAACATGCAACAAAGAGTCACTCCAAAGTCACTAATAGCGGAGAACAAACGAAGAGATTATTGTAGGGTACAAAACCACCTCAAAGTTATTCTTTCTAATCGATCTATTCAAGAGTCCGTAGTAAAATAACACGAAGCTATTCTTTCCGTTCAATCTATCAGAGTTCATACTAGAATAACACCTTAAGAAACAAATCAACCAAAACCCTAATGTCACCTAGATATTCCAATGTCACCTCAAGTATATGTGGGTATGATTATATGATATGCATCACACAATCTCATATTCATCTATTCAACCAACACAAAGAACTTCAAAGAGTGCCCCAAAGTTTCTACCGGAGAGTCAAGACGAAAACGTGTGCCAACCCTTATGCATAAGTTCATGAGGTCACAGAACTCGCAAGTTGATCGCCAAGACATACATCAAGTGGATCACGTGAATATCCCATTATCACCACAGATAAGCACATGCAAGACATACATCGAGTGTTCTCAAATACTTAAAGACTCAATCCGATAAGATAACTTCAAAGGGAAAACTCAATCCATTAGAAGAGAGTAGAGGGGGAGAAACATCATAAGATGCAACTATAATAGCAAAGCTCGCGATACATCAAGATCGTGTCAAATCAAGAACACAAAAGAGAGAGAGAGATCAAACACATAGCTACTGGTACATACCCTCAGCCCCAAGGGTGAACTACTCCCTCCTCGTCATGGAGAGCGCCGGGATGATGAAGATGGCCACTGAAACGGGTCTAGACCGGTTTTCGGTGGCTATGGAGGCTTGCGGCGGCGGAACTCCCGATCTAGGTTTCTTTCTGGAAGTTTGGGTATATATAAGAGGTGTTGGAGTCGGGAACAAGTCAGGGCAGGCCCCAAGGCGGCCACGAGATAGGGGGCGCGCCCACGGGGTTAGGGCGTGCCCCCACCCTCGTAGTGGCCTCGGGACTCTTCTGGCCCATCCCTGGTACTCCGTGGGCTTCTTCTGTTCCAAAAATTATCTCCGTGAATTTTTAGGTCAATTGGACTCCGTTTGGTTTTCCTTTTCTGCAATACTCAAAAACAAGGAAAAAAACAGAAACTGGCACTGGGCTCTAGGTTAATAGGTTAGTCCCAAAAATCATATAAAATAGCATATAAATGCATATAAAACATCCTAGATGGGTAATATAATAGCATGGAACAATCAAAAATTATAGATACGTTGGAGACGTATCAAGCATCCCCAAGCTTAATTCCTGCTCGTTCTCGAGTAGGTAAATGACAAAAACAGAATTTTTGATGTGGAATGCTACCTAACATATTTATCCATGTAATTCTCTTTATTGTGGCAAGAATATTCAGATCCCAAAGATTCAAGAAAAAATTTTAAAAATAATAATACTTAGAGCATACTAACAAAGTAATCATGTCTTCTCAAAATAACATGGCCAAAGAAAGCTATCCCTACAAAATCATATAGTCTGGCTATACTCTATCTTCATCACACAAAATATTTAAATCATGCACATCCCCGATGACAAGCCAAGCAATTGTTTCATACTTTTGATGTTCTCGAACTTTTTCAATCTTCATGCAATACATGAGCGTGAGCCATGGACATAGCATTATAGGTGGAATAGAATGGTGGTTGTGGAGAAGACAAAAAGGAGAAGACAGTCTCACATCAACTAGGCATATCAATGGGCTATGGAGATGCCCATCAATAGATATCAATGCGAGTGAGTAGGGATTGCCATGCAACAGATGCACTAGAGCTATAAGTGTATGAAAGCTCAAAAAGAAACTAAGTGGGTGTGCATCCAACTCGCTTGCTCACGAAGACCTAAGGCATTTTGAGGAAGCCCATCATTGGAATATACATGCCAAGTTCTATAATGAAAGATTTCCACTAGTATATGAAAGTGACAACATAGGAGACTCTCTATCATGAAGATCATGGTGCTACTTTGAAGCACAAGTGTGGTAAAAGGATAGTAGCATTGTCCCTTCTCTCGTTTTCTCTCATTTTTCTTGGGCCTTCTTTTTTTATGGCCTCTTTTTTATTTTTCTTTTTTTTATTTTTCGTCCGGAGTCTCGTCCCAACTTGTGGGGGAATCATAGTCTCCATCATCCTTTCCTCACATGGGACAATGCTGTAATAATGATGATCATCACACTTTTATTTACTTACAACTCAAGAATTACAACTCGATACTTAGAACAAATATGACTCTATATGAATGCCTCCGACGGTGTACCGGGATGTGCAATGACTCATGAGTGACATGTATGAAAGAATTATGAACGGTGGCTTTGCCACAAATACGATGTCAACTACATGATCATGCAAAGCAATATGACAATGATGAAGCATGTCATAATAAACGGAACGGTGGAAAGTTGCATGGAAATATATCTCAGAATGGCTATGGAAATGACATAATAGGTAGGTACGGTGGCTGTTTTGAGGAAGGTAAATGGTGAGTTTATGGTACCGGCGAAAGTTGTGCGGCACAAGAGAGGCTAGCAATGGTGGAAGGGTGAGAGTGCGTATAATCCATGGACTCAACATTACTCATAAAGAACTCACATACTTATTGCAAAAATCTATTAGTTATCGAAACGAAGTACTACGCGCATGCTCCTAGGGGGATAGATTGGTAGGAAAAGACCATCGCTCGTCCCCGACCGCCTCTCATAAGGAAGACAATCAATAAATAAATCATGCTCCGACTTCATCACATAACGGTTCACCATACGTGCATGCTACGGGAATCACAAACTTTAACACAAGTATCTCTCAAATTCACAACTACTCAACTAGCATGACTCTAATATCACCATCTTCATATCTCAAAACAATCCTCAAGTATCAAACTTCTCATAGTATTCAATGCACTTTATATGAAAGTTTCTTATCATACTCATCTTGGATGCCTATCATATTAGCACTAGTTTTATAGCCAAAGAAAATTATCATGCTGTTCTAAAAGACTCTCAAAATAATATAAGTGAAGCATGAGAGATCAATAATTTCTACAAAATAAAACCACCGCCGTGCTCTAAGAATATATACGTGAAGCACTAGAGCAAATGACAAACTACTCCAAAAGATATAAGTGAAGATTAATGAGTAGTCGAATAATTATAAAACTATGTGAAGACTCTCTAACATTGAAGAATTTCATATCTTGGTATATTATTCAAGCAGCAAGCAAAACAAAAGAAAATAAAATGACGCTCCAAGCAAAACACATATCATGTGGTGAATAAAAATATAGCTCCAAGTAAAGTTACCGATGAACGAAGACGAAAGAGGGGATGCCTTCGGGGCATCCCCAAGCTTAGGCTCTTGGTTGTCCTTAAATATTACCTTGGGGTGCCTTGGGAATCCCCAATCTCAGGCTCTTTCCGCTCCTTATTCCATAGTCCATCAAATCTTTACCCAAAACTTGAAAACTTCACAACACAAAACTTAACAGAAAACTCATAAGCTCCATTAGTATAAGAAAATAAATCACCACTTAGGTACTGTTGTGAACTCATTCCAAATTCATATTGGTGTAATATATACTGTATTACAACTTCTTATGGTTCATACCCTCCGATACTACTCATATATTCATCAAAAATAAGCAAACAACACATAGAAAACAGAATCTGTCAAAAACAGAACAGTCTGTAGTAATCAGGAGATTTCGAATACTTATGTAACTCCAAAAATCCTGAGAAATTAGGAAGTCCTAGAAAATTTGTTTATTAATCCACTGAAAGTGGAATTGGTATTTTATTGCTCTCTGGTAAAATATGAAAATTATTCTTGTGAGCGCATACTTTCTGTTTTTTACAGCAAGATCAAATAACAATCACCCAAGAAGATCCTAAAGGCTTTACTTGGAACAAACACTAATTAAAACATAAAAAACACAATCATAACAGAGGATAGATGATTTATTAATTACTAAACAGGAACAAAAATAAAGTTGGGTTGCGTCCCAACAAGCGCTATCGTTTAACACCCCTAGCTAGGCATGATGATTTCAATGATGCTCACATAAAAGATAAGAATTGAAACATAAAGAGAGCATCACGAAGAATATAACTAGCACATTTAAGCCTAACACATTTCATATGCATAGGGATTTTGTGAGCAAACAACTTGTGGGAACAAGAATCAACTTGCATAGGAAGGTAAAACAAGGATAACTTCAAGATTTTCAACACATAGAGAGAAAACTTGATATTACTGAAACTCCTACAAGCATATATTCGTACCTCATAATAATTTTCAGTGGCATCATGAATGAATTCAACAATATAACTATCACATAAAGTATTCTTTTCATTATCTATAAGCATAGAAAATTTGCTATTCTCCACATAAGCAAAATTCTTCTCATTTGGAATAGTGGGAGTATCATAAGAAACTCGAATACTATAAATTGTTTCCACCTTAAAAGAGTAATGTTCAGAAAAAGGGTAATCATAATCATGACAAGTTTTACAAATATAATCATCACTACTTTTTATAGCATAAGTGTCATCACAATAATCATCATAAATAGGAGGCATGCTATCATCATAATAAATTTGCTCATCAAAACTTGGGAGACTAAAAATATCATATTCATTAAACATAGCATCCCCAAGCTTGGTAAAAACATTAACTGCAGAAAATACATTCTCAAACATGTCATTCTCAAACATAGCATCCCCAAGCTTGGGCCTTTTCATATCATAAGCATAATCACTCTCATCATTAATAGTATGGATAGCACCAATAGTATAGTAATTATCATCATCACAATGAGTAATAGGAGCAACATCATTTGGGAGGGATACCTTTTTACCTTTGCTTCTATGTCTTTTCTTTTTCTTGTTCGCATCATGTGTGGATTTAATCATCTTTTTAGAGCTCCTTATTAATGAGATTGGTTGAATAGAAGGCTCCCCCTCGTTACCTGATTCATCATAAGAAATAATAGGAGGATATTGGGAAGTCTCTTCCCTTTCATTAGTATTCTCTTCATCTTCTAATTGTTTTGTTGACTTTATGTAATTGGCAATATAAGGATTTTCAATGCAATTCACCGCACAATACATATAAATTTCCTCTAGATCAAAATCAAGAACTGTCTCAAGGGCAAATTGTGGAATATACATAGTTACACGTTTCATTTCTTCATAACCCAAAAGCAAGCTAAGTTCATTATGATGTGCAAGGAAAATCAAGTCATCACAATTTTTGGACATGATTCGATCATGAAACAATTTGCGTTGGATATTTAAATGACCACGTTCATTGCAAAGTTCACATGGATGGCTAAGAAAATTTAAATTTTCGACACAAACATCTAGCCTTTCATGCAACCATTTAGTTTCATAATACTTATGCCTCTTGAAAAACTATCTTCCCTATTATGTGTGTACTTGCAAACCCTATGCACTCCACAAAAATTGACATGCTTATAAGAGACATTTTCATCATGACTAGTGCAATCATCATTAGTACTATGGATATTCAAAGAGTTCGTACTAACAAAATTGCAATCATGCTCATCATTCAAAGATTTAGTGCCAAACATTTTAATGCATTCTTATTCTAGCATTTTGGCACAATTATCGAAATCCTTATTTTTCATGAAAGATATTAAAAACATGAAGCATATGAGGTACCCTCAATTCCATTTTTTTTGTAATTTTATTTTATAAACTAAACTAGTGATAAAACAAGAAATTAAAAGATTCGATTGCAAGATCTAAAGATATACCTTCAAGCGCTAACCTCCCCGGCAACGGCGCCAGAAAAGAGCTCGATGTCTACTACACAACCTTCTTCTTGTAGACGTTGTTGGGCCTCCAAGTGCAGAGGTTTGTAGGACAGTAGCAAATTTCCCTCAAGTGAATGACCTAACGTTTATCAATCCGTGGGAGGCGTAAGATGAAGATGGTATCTCTCAAACAACTCTGCAACCAAATAGCAACAAGTCTCTTGTGTCCCCAACACACCCAATACGATGGTAAATTGTATAGGTGCACTAGTTCGGCGAAGAGATGGTGATACAAGTGCAATATGGATGGTAGATATAAGTTTTTGTAATCTGAAAATATAAAAACAGCAAGGTAACTAATGATAAAAGTGAGCACAAGCGGTATTGCAATCCTTCGAAACAAGGCCTAGGGTTCATACTTTCACTAGTGCAAGTTCTCTCAACAATAATAACATAATTGGATCATATAACTGTCCCTCAACATGCAACAAAGAGTCACTCCAAAGTCACTAATAGTGAAGACGTTCGACTACATCAACTGTGTTAACCTAACGCTTCCACTTTCGGTCTACGAGGGTACGTGGACACACTCTCCCCCTCTCGTTGCTATGCATCTCCTAGATAGATCTTGCATGATCGTAGGATTTTTTTTGAAATTGCATGCTACGTTCCCCAACAGTGGCATCCGATCTAGGTCTATGCGTAGATGATATGCACAAGTAGAACACAAAGAGTTGTGGGCGATAATAGTCATACTGCTTAACACCAACGTCTTACTTTGATTCAGCGGTATTGTTGGATGAAGAAGCCCGGACCAACCTTACATGACCACGTTCATGAGACCGGTTCCACCGACGGACATGCAACTTGTGTTGCATAAAGGTGGCTGGCGGGTGTCTGTTTCTCCAACTTTAGTTGAATCAAGTTTGACTATGGCCGATCCTTGTTGAAGGTTAAAACATCACACTTGACGAAAAATCATTGTGTTTTGATGCGTAGGTAAGAACGGTTCTTGCTAGAAGCCCGTAGCGGCCACGTAAAACTTGCAGCAACAAAGTAGAGGACGTCTAACTTGTTTTTGCAAGCATGTTGTGATGTGATATGGTCAAGACGTGATGAGCTATAAGTTGTTGTATGAGATGATCATGTTTTGTAAAAGTTATCGGCAACTGGCAGGAGCCTTATGGTTGTCACTTTATTGTATAAAATGCAATCACCATGTAATTGCTTTACTTTATCACTATACATAGCGATAGTTGTAGAAGCAATAATTGGCGAGACGGCAACAACGCTACGATGGAGATCAAGTTGTCAAGCCGGTGAAGATGGAAATCATGACGGTGGTTTGGAGATGGAGATCAAAGGCACAAGATGATGATGGCCATATCATTTCACATATTTTGATTGCATGTGATGTTTATCTTTTATGCATCTTATTTTGCTTAGTACAGCGGTAGCATTATAAGATGATCCCTCACTAAATTTCAAGGTATAAGTGTTCTCCCTGAGTATGCACCATTGCTACAGTTCGTCGTGCCGAGTCACCACGTGATGATCCGGTGTGATAAGCTCTACGTTCACATGCAATGGGTGCAAGCCAGTTTTGCACAAGAAGAATACTTGGGTTAAACTTGACGAGCCTAGCATATGCAGATATGGCCTCGGAACACTGAGACCGAAAGGTCGAGCATAAATCATATAGTAGATATGATCAACATAGTGATGTTCACCATTGAAAGCTACTCCATCTCACGTGATGATCGGACATGGTTTAGTTGATATGGATCACGTGATCATTTATATGACTAGAGGTATGTCTATCTAAGTGGGAGTTCTTAAGTAATATGATTAATTGAACTTTAATTTATCATGAACTTAGTCCTGGTAGTTTTTGCATATCTATGTTGTTGTAGATCTATGGCCCGTGCTACCGTTCCCTTGAATTTTAATGCGTTCCTAGAGAAAGCTAAGTCGAAAGATGATGGTAGCAACTACACAGACTGGGTCCGTGACTTGAGGATTATCCTCATTGCTACATAGAAGAATTACGTCCTGGAAGCACCGCTCGATGCAAGACCCGCTACAGCAGCAACTCCAGATGTTATGAATGTCTGGCAGACTAAAGCTGATGACTACTCGATAGTTCTGTGTGCCATGCTTTAATGCTTAGAATTGGGACTTCAAAGACGTTTTAAACGTCATGGAGCATATGAGATGTTACAAGAGTTGAAGTTAATATTTCAAGCAAATGCCCGAGTTGAGAGATATGAAGTCTCCAACAAGTTCTATAGCTGCAAGATGGAGGACAATAGTTCTGTCAGTGAACACATACTCAGAATGTCTGGGTACCATAACCACTTCACTCAGCTAGGAATTAATCTTCCTGATGATAGTGTCATTGACAGAGTTCTTCAATCACTACCACCAAGCTATAAAGGCTTTGTGATGAACTATAATATGCGAGGGATGGAAAAGACAATTCCTGAGCTCTTCGTGATGCTTAAAGCTGCGGATGTAGAAATCAAGGAGCATCAAGTGTTGATGGTTAACAAAGAGCACTAGTTTCAAGAAAAGGGGCAAAGGGAAGAGGGGGAACTTCAAGAAGGATAGCAAGCAAGTTGCTGCTCCTAGGAAGAAGCCCAAGTCTGGACCTAAGCCTGAAACTGAGTGCTTCTACTGCAAAGGGACTGGTCACTAGAAGCGGAACTGCCCCAAGTATTTGGCGGATAAGAAGGATGGCAAAGTGAAAGGTATATTTGATATACATGTTATTGATGTGTACCTTACTAATGCTCATAGTAGCACGTAGGTATTTGATACTGGTTCTGTTGCTCATATTTGCAACTCGAAACAGGGGCTATGGATTAAACGAAGATTGGCTAAGGATGAGGTGACGATGCGCGTTGGAAATGGCTCCAAGGTCGATGTGATCGCCGTCAGCACGCTACCTCTACATCTACCTTCATGATTAGTTTTAGACCTAAATAATTGTTATTTGGTGCCAGCGTTGAGCATGAACATTATATCTGGATCTTGTTTGACGTGAGATGGTTATTCATTTAAATCAGAGAATAATGATTTTTCTATTTATATGAGTAATATCTTTTATGGTCATGCACCCTTGATGAGTGGTCTATTTTTGTTGATTCTCGATCATAGTGATACACATGTTCATAATATTAAAGCCAAAAGATGCCAAGTTAATAACGATAGTGCAACTTATTTGTGGCACTTCCATTTAGGTCATATTGGTGTAAAGCGCATGAAGGAACTCCATGCCGATGGGCTTTCACAATCACTTGATTATGAATCACTTGATGCTTGCAGACCATGCCTCATGGGCAAGATGACTAAGACTCCTTTCTTCGGAACAATGGAGCGAGCAGCTGACTTATTGGAAATAATACATACTGATGTATGCGGTCCGATGAGTGTTGAGGCTCGCGGCAAGTATCATTATTTTCTGACCTTCACAGATGATTTGAGCAGATATGGGTATATCTACTTAATGAAACATAAGTCTGAAATATTTGAAAAGTTCAAAGAATTTCAGAGTGAAGTGAAAAATCATCGTAACAAGAAAATAAAGTCTCTACGATCTGATCATGGAGGCGAATATTTGAGTTACGAGTTTGGTCTTCATTTGAAACAGTGTGGCATAGTTTCACAACTCACGCCACCTAGAACACCACAGCGTAATGGTGTGTCCGAACATCGTAACCGTACTTTATTAGATATGGTGCGATCTATGACATCTCTTACTGATTTACCACTGTCATTTTGGGGATATGCTTTAGAGATGGTTGCATTCATGTTAAATTGGGCACCATCTAAATCCGTTGAGACGACACCATATGAACTGTGGTTTGGCAAGAAACCTAAGCTGTCGTTTCTTAAAGTTTGGGGTTGCGATGCTTATTTGAAAAAGCTTCTACCTTATAAGCTCGAACCCAAATCAGAGAAATGCGTCTTCATAGGATACCCAAAGGAAAATGTTGGGTACACCTTCTATCATAGATCTGAAGGCAAGATATTACTTGCTAAGAATGGATCCTTTCTAGAGAAGTTTCCCTCGAAAGAAGCGAGTGGGAGGAAATTAAGTAGAACTTGATGAGGTAATTGTACCTTCTCTCGAATTGGAAAGTAGTTCATCACAAAAATCAATCCCAGTGATTCCTACACCAATTAGTGAGGATGCTAATGATGATCATGAAACTTCAGATCAAGTTACTACCGAACCTCATAGGTCAACCAGAGTATGATCCGCACCAGAGTGGTACGGTAATCATGTTCTGGAAGTCATGTTACTAGACCATGACGAACCTACGAACTATGAGGAAGCGATGATGAGCCAAGATTCCGCGAAATGGCTTGAGGCCATGAAATCTGAGATGGGATCCATGTATGAGAACAAAGTGTGGACTTTGGTTGACTTTCCCGATGATTGGCAATCCATAGAGAATAAATGGATCTTCAAGAAGAAGACTGACGCTGACGGTAATGTTACTGTCTACAAAGCTCAACTTGTTGCGAAAGGTTTTCGACAAGTTCATGGACTTGACTATGGTGAGACCTTCTCACCCGTAGCGATGCTTAAGTCTGTCCGAATCATGTTAGCAATTGCCACATTTTATGATTATGGAATTTGGCAAATATATGTCAAAACTGCATTCCTTAATGGATTTCTTAAAGAAGAGTTGTATATGATGCAACCAGAAGGTATTATCGATCCTAAAGGTGCTAACAAAGTGTGCAAGCTCCAGCGATCCATTTATGGACTGGTGCAAGCATCTCAGAGTTGGAATATATGATTTGATAGTGGGATCAAAGCATATGGTTTTATACAGACTTTTGGAGAAGCTTGTATTTACAAGAAATGAGTGGGAGCTCTGTAGCATTTCTAATATTATATGTGGATGACATATTGTTGATTGGAAATAATACATAATTTCTGGATAGCATAAAAGGATACTTGAGTAAGAATTCTTCAATGAAAGACCTCGGTGAAGCTTCTCACATATTGGGCATCAAGATCTATAGAGATAGATCAAGACGCTTAATTGGACTTTCACAAAGCACATACCTTGATAAGTTTTGAAGAAGTTCAAAATGGATCAGTCAAAGAAAGGGTTCTTGCCTGTGTTACAAGGTGTGAAGTTGAGTTAGACTTGATAAACCACAAGTATAGGGGATCGCAACAGTTTTCGAGGGTAGAGTATTTCAACCCAAATTTATTAATTCGACACAAGGGGAGCCAAAGAATATTCTCAAGTATTAACAGTTGAGTTGTCAATTCAACTGCACATGAAAGACTTAATATCTGCAACAAAGTATTTAGTAGCAAAGTAATATGGAAGTAGCGGTAATTGTGGCAAAAGTAACAGTAGTAGTTTTTGTAGTGATTGTAACAGTGGCAACGGAAGAGTAACTAAGCAAAGATCAATATGTGAAAAGCTCGTAGGCAATGGATCGGTGACAATTATGTCGGATGTGATTCCTCATGCAACAGTTATAACATAGGGTGACACAGAACTAGCTCCAGTTCATCAATGTAATGTAGGCATGTATTCCAAATATAGTCATACGTGCTTATGGAAAAGAACTTGCATGACATCTTTTGTCCTACCCTCCCGTGGCAGCGGAGTCCTATTGGAAACTAAGGGATATTAAGGCCTCCTTTTAATAGAGTACCGGAACAAAGCATTAACACTTAGTGAATACATGAACTCCTCAAACTATAGTCATCACCGAGAGTGGTCCCGATTATTGTCACTTCGGGGTTACCGGATCATAACAAATAGTAGGTGACTATTGACTTGATAAATAGGATCAAGAACTCACATATATTCATGAAAACATAATAGATTCATATCTGAAATCATGGCACCCGGGCCCTACTGACAATCATTAAGCATAGCAAAGTCATAGCAACATCAATCTTAGAACATAATGGATATTAGGGATCAAACCCTAGTATCAAATGACAACACATGTCTATGGTTAGGAAAGCTTAACCATCTTTGATCAACGAGCTAGTTGATAAGCCACAAGTATAGGAGATCACAACAGTTTTCGAGGGTAGAGTATTCAACCAAAATTTATTGATTCGACACAAGGGAAGCCAAAGAACATTATTGAGTATTAGCAGCTGAGTTTTCAATTCAACCACACCTGAAAGACTTAATATCCGTAGCAAAATATATAGTAGGAAAGTAGTATGAAGTAACAGTAACAGTGGCAAAAGTAACAATAGCAGTATTATAGAAATCATAACAGTGGCAACGAAAAAGTAACTTAGCAAAGATCAATATGAAACAAGCTCGTAGGCAATGGATCAATGATGGATAATTATGTCGGATGGCATTCATCATGCAATAGTTATAACATAGGGTGACACAGAACTAGCTCCAATTCATCAATATAATGTAGGCATGTATTCTGAATATAGTCATACGTGCTTTTGGAAAAGAACTTGCATGACATCTTTTGTCCTACCCTCCCGTGGCAGCAGGGTCCTATTGGAAACTAAGGGATATTAAGGCCTCCTTTTAATAGAGTACCGGACCAAATCATTAGCACTTAGTGAATACATGAACTCCTCAAACTACGGTCGTCACCGAGAGTGGTCCCGACTATTGTCACTCTGGGGTTGCCGGATCATAACACGTAGTAGGTGAATATAACTTGCAATATCGGATCAAGAACACAAATATATTCATGAAAACATAATAAGTTCAGATCTGAAATCATGGCACTCGGGCCCTGGTGACAAGCATTAGGCATAGCAAAGTCATAGCAACATCAATCTTAGAACATAGTGGATACTAGGGATCAAACCCTAACAAAACTAACTCGATTACATGGTAAATCTCATCCAACACATCACGGCCCTGCAAGCCTACGATGGAATTACTCATGCACGGCGGTGAGCATCATGAAATTGGTGATGGAGGATGGTTGATGATGACGATGGCGACAGATTCCCCTCTCCGGAGCCCCGAACGGATTCCAGATCTGCCCTCCCGAGGAAGAATAGGGCTTGGCAGTGGCTCTGTATCGTAAAACGCGATGAATCCTTCTCTCTGATTGTTTTCTCCTCGAAAGAGAATATATGGAGTTGGAGTTGAGGTCGGTGGAGATCCAGGGGGCCCACAAGGTCGGAGGGCGCGCCTCACACCCTGGTGACCAGGGTGTGTGCCCCCTTCACTTGATTCTTTCGCCAATATTTTTTATTAATTCCAAAAGTTATATCCGTGAAGTTTCAGGTCATTCCGAGAACTTTTTATTCTGCACAAAAATAACACCATGGCAATTCTGCTGAAAACAGCGTCAGTCCGGGTTAGTTCCATTCAAATCATGCAAGTTAGAGTCCAAAACAAGGTCAAAAGTGTTTGGAAAAGTAGATACGATGGAGACGTATCAACTCCCCCAAGCTTAAACATTTTCTTGTCCTCAAGCAATTCAGTTGACAACTGGAAGTGATAAAGAAAAACTTTTACAAACTCTGTTTGATCTTGTTGTAAATATGTAAAGCCAGCATTCAAGTTTTCAGCAAAGATTATGAACTAACCATATTCACAATAAGATTTAGGTCCCATGTTTACTCATATCAATGGCATAATCAACTAGCGAGCAATAATAATAAATCTCGGATGACAACACTTTCTCAAAACAATCATAATATGATATAACAAGATGGTATCTCGCTAGCCCTTTCTGAAACCGCAAAACATAAATGCAGAGCACCTGTGAAGCTCAAGGACTGACTAAACATTGTAATTCATGGTAAAAGAGATACAGTCATAGTCATACACATGTAAATTAATAGTAATGCATGCACATGATAGCGGTGCTCTCCAACTAGTGCTTTTTAATAAGAGGATGATGACTCGACATAAAAGTAAATAGATAGGCCCTTCTCAGAGGGAAGCAGGAATTTGCAGCGGTGTCAGAGCTTGAATTTTGAAATGGAGATGAATAATATTTTGAGAGGTATACTTCCATTGTCAACATAACAACCAAGAGATCTCGATATCTTCCATGCTACACACATTATAGGCGGTTCCCAAACAGAATGGTAAAGTTTATACTCCCCCACCACCAACAAACATCAATCCATGGCTTGTCCGAAACAACGGGTGCCTCCAACTAACAATAATCCTGGGGGAGTTTTGTTTGCAATTATTTTAATTTAAGCATGGGACTGGGCATCCCGGTTACCAGCCATTTTCTCGTGAATGATGAGCGGAGTCCACTCATCTTGAGAATAACCCACCTATCATGGAAGATATAGACAGCCCTAGTTGATACATGAGCTATTCGAGCATACAAAATAGAATTTCATTCGAAGGTTTAGAGTTTGGCACATACAAATTTACTTGGAACGGCAGGTAGATACCACTTATAGGAAGGTATGGTGGACTCATATGGAATAACTTTGTGGTTTATGGAAGTGGGTGCACAAGCAGTATTCCCCCTTAGTACAAGTGAAGGCTAGAAAAAGACTGGGAAGCGACCAACTAGAGAGCGACAACAGTCATGAACATGCATTAAAATTAATCAACACTGAGTGCAAGCATGAGTAGGATATAATTCAACATGAACATATATATCGTGGAGGCTATGTTGATTCTGTTTCGACTACATGCGTGAACATGTGCCAAGTCAAGCCACTCGAATCGTTCAAAGGAGGATACCACCCTATCATACCACATCACAACCATTTTAATAGCATGTTGGCACGCAAGGTAAACCAATATAAACTCCTAGCTAATTAAGCATGGCATGAGTAACTATAATCTCTAATTGTCATTGCAAACATGTTTCATTCATAATAGGCTGAATCAGGAACGATGAACTTCTCATATTTACAAAAATAAGATAGGTCGAGTTCATACCAGCTTCTCTCATCTCAATCAGTCCATCATATATCGTCATTATTGCCTTTCACTTGCATGACCGAACGGTGTGGATAATAGTAATAGTGCACGTGCATTTGACTAAGCTAGAATCTGCAAGCATTTAATACAAGGGAGAAGACAAGGTAATATGGGCTCTTGGTTAGATCAACAATAATGCATATGAGAGTCACTCAACATTTTCATCATGGTCTTCTCCTCTCGATCCCCAAAGAAAAGAAACAAAACTATTTAGACGGGAAAGCTACCAACAAGCAAAAGAAGAATGAGAAAGATGTTTGGGTTTTCTTTTAATTGCTAGTACTACAAGCATGTAAAGTAAACTAGCTAAAAGTTACAACTATTTTTTGGTTTTTATTAAGGTTTTTCAAACACACAAGAAGAAGGCTAGAAAAGAAATTAAACTAGCATGGAGAGTACAATGAAAAGCATGAGCACCGACAACTGAAATGAGTGCTTGAACATGAATGTAATGTCGGTGAGAAATATGTACTCCCCCAAGCTTAGGCTTTTGGTCTAAGTTGGTCTATGGCCACAGATCGAAGCTACTCTCTTTGGTGTACTGAGGAGGGTCCTCAGGGTGCCACTGGTTGGCGATCTCCTCCGGATCCCGCTGCTAGAAAGACAGACGATAAGGATCAAGTGGTGGCTCCGGCTCGGGCTCTGTGGCTTGTATCAGCCTCCAGTATGCATAAATGGCTTAAGGTAAGATGAGGTACATGCCTGAGAGTATGTTAAACAAAGAGGGTGCAGTCAAGGTAATAATCTCATAGTAAGCTTTATCAAATATCAATTTATACTTAAGCATCTTCTTCTTATCTTTAACAATTAAATCATGTGCTACCATACTCTTATAATCTAGAAAAATAGGGGGCAGCAACTTTTCCTCTTTCTCATAATGCCTAATAGGTATCCTGAAGTGTTCAGCAAGGCGTGAAGCAAAGATGCCTCCGAAGATGGGACCCTTTGTTCGGTTCAGATTTAATCGTTTAGCAATAATAGCGCCTAAGCTGAAAGTGGTATCACAAAACAAAGCATGGCACAGAATAACAATATTAGGAGCACTAAGATTTCCACTATTCTCACGACAAATTAAGCATCTACTAGCAAATATCGCAAAGTAACGTAGAACAGGAAAATGTATACTAGTAATTCTTGCATTGGAAACTTTTCTAGTTTCTCCTACAGCAATTCTATCAATAAACCCATCCTCATCGCTATGATGTGGTTCCTCGATGCTGCCCTCAAAGGGGATCTTGCAGACCCGACAAAAATCAAGAAGTGACATCTCCTTAACTTCATCATATAAGTGAAACTCCACTGAAGGTGGTGATTTCTTAGCATGGAAATAAAAAAAATTCACAAAAATATTAGTGATTAGGAGATACTATTCGCACTATTCGGGGAGGAAGTCAGTGAGGCCTGCATTCTCAGCCAAATAATAAAAGTCATTGTGAATCCCGACTACTCTCAAGAATTCATCACATGGCCATTCGCACGGTCGAACCTCCGCGGTGCGAGGAAGATTGTATTTGGGCTTTTTATTCTCCTCATTCTGCTTATCCTTCGAGCTTCGGCTCGAGGAGCCTCTCAATAATCTCTTCAACATTTTCTTCCTGTAAAAATTTCTGAATTTTTTAGTGACTCAAAATAAAAGTGAACCAAACTCAACAAGATTGATAGAAACTACCCCAGCAAGTGCCTAGAGGCCATATCATGCATTAAAACTACTTTTGACCACATAAATTTAGCATGCAAGCTCAAGAACTGGGTCACCTAAGCAGCAAAAATTTGCAATAAATAAAGCACTAGAACAAAAACTAATTGGACCATTGGAGGAGTCACATACCGAAGAACAATCCCCCAAAGCAGTTTTGTGAATGAAGCTTTGAGCTAGGAGATCGAAAATGGCAGCAAGATGAGCTAGAACTCAGGTTTGAGCTATGGGATGATTTTTTCTGGAGGAAGACGAAGTGTGTGGGTGTTGGAATAAGTGGAGGGGGACCACGTGGGGTCCACGAGGCAGGGGGGCGCCTTGGACCCTCGTGGCCAGGTGGTGTGCCCCCCTGGTGTGTTCTCAGTGCCAATAATTCTTAAATATTCTACAAAAAATCATATTTCATTTTTAGGACATTTGGAGAACTTTTATTTTCGGGGTATTTTTTATTGCAAGGATAATTCAGAAAACAGATAGAAAATACTATTTTTGCTTTATTTAATCTTATTAAATGAAAGTAAAAGGAGGGTACACAGAGTTGTGCTTTCTAACTTCATCCATCTCATGCTCATCAAAGAGGAATCCACTAACAAGGTTGATCAGGTCTTGTTAACAAACTCTTTCCGAATAACATGAAACCGGAGAATTTTCGAATAACACTAAGTTACCTCAACGGGGAATGCATGTCCCCAATAATAAGAATATCATATTTCTTCTTGACAGTAGGGAGAGGAAATTCAAAACCTCCAATAGTGATCGTTGAAATTTTTCCAACAGAAATGATACTGTTGACTTGAGGATGTTTCCTCGAAAAGTGTACCATATGCTCATTACCATTAACATGAAAAGTGACATTGCCTTTTTTCAATGAATAAAAGCCCCTGCAGTATTCAGAAAGGGTCTACCAAGAATAATAGACATACTATCGTCCTCGGGAATATCAAGAATAACAAAGTCTGTTAGAATAGTAACCTTTGCAACCACAATGGGCGCATCCTCACAAATACTGACAGCTATAACAGTTGATTTATCGTCCATTTGAAAAGATATTTCAGTAGGTGTCAACTTATTCAAATTAAGTCTATGATATAAACAGAGAGGCATAACACTAACACCGGCTCCAAGATCACATAAAGCAGTTTTAACATAGTTTCTTTTAATGGAGCATGGTATAGTTGGTACTCCTGGATCTCCTAGTTTCTTTGGTATTCCACCTTTAAAAGTATAATTGGCAAGCATGGTGGAATTTCAGCTTCTGGTATCTTTATTTTATTTGTAACAATATCTTTCATATATTTAGTGTAAGGATTCATTTTAAGCATATCAGTCAAAGGCAGACGCAAAAAGATAGATCTAATCATTTCAGCAAAGCGCTGAAAATCCTCATCATCCTTTTTCTTGGATGGTTTAGGACGAAAAGGCATGGGTTTCTGAACCCATGGTTCTCTTTCTTTACCGTGCTTCCTAGAAACGAAGTCTCTCTTATCATAATGTTGATTCTTTGATTGTGGGTTATCAAGATCAACAGCAGGTTCAATCTCTACATCATTGTTATTGCTAGGTTGAGCATCAACATGAACATCATCATTAACATTATCACTAGGTTCATTACCTGATTGTGTTTTAGCATCGAAAATAGAAATATCATTGGGATTCTCAGGTGTGTCAACAACAGGTTCACTAGAAGCATGCAAAGTCCTATCATTTTTCTTTTTCTTCCTCTTAGAAGGACTAGGTGCATCAACATTAGTTCTCTGAGAATCTTGCTCAACTCTCTTAGGGTGGCCCTCGGGATACAGAGGTTCCTGAGTCATTTTACCCCTCTAGTCACAACTCTAACGGCATTATCATTTTTCTTATTATTTAATTCATTGAGCAAATCATCTTGTGCTTTAAGCACTTGTTCTACTTGAGTGGTAACCATAGAAGCATGTTTACTAATAAGTTTAAGTTCACCTTCAACTCTAGACATATAATCACTCAAGTGTTCAATCATATCAGCATTACGTTTCAATTTTCTACCAACATAAGCATTGAAGTTTTCTTGTTTAACAATAAAATTATCAAACTCATCCAAGCATTGGCTAGCAAACTTAGTAGATGGGATTTCAACCTTATTAAATCTATAGAGAGAATTTACCTTTACTACATGTGTCGGGTTATCAAGACCATGTATTTCTTCAATAGGTGGTAAATTATTAATGTCTTCAACTTTAATACCCTTTTCTTTCATAGATTTCTTTGCCTCTTGCATATCTTTGGGACTGAGAAATAGAATACCCCTTTTCTTCGGAGTTGGCTTAGGAGTTGGTTCAGGAAGTGTCCAATCATTATCATTACTCAACATATTATTCAATAGAAATTCATCTTGCTCAATAGTTCTTTCCCAGAAAACACAACTAACACAACTATCCAGGTGGTCTATGAAAGCATCGGTTAGTCCATTATAAAAGATATCAAGTATTTCATTTTTCTTGAGAGGATGATCAGGCAAAGCATTAAGTAATCGGAGAAGACTCCCCCAAGCTTGTGGGAGACTCTCTTCTTCAATTTGCACAAAATTATATATTTCCCTTAAGGCATCTTGTTTCTTATGAGTGGGGAAATATTTAGCAGAGAAGTAATAAATCATATCCTGGGGACTACGCACACAACCAGGATCAAGAGAATTAAACCATGTTTGAGCATCAACCTTTAATCAGAACGGAAATAACTTAAGGATATAGTAGTAACGAATTTTTTCCTCATTCGTGAATAGGGTGGCTATATCATTCAATTTAATAAGATGTGCCACAACAGTTTCAGATTCATGGCCGTAAAAAGGATCAGATTCAACCAAAGTAATTATCTCAGGATCGATAGAGAAATCATAATCTTTATCAGAAATACAGATAGGTGAAGTAGGAAAAGCAGGGTCATATTTCATTCTAGCATTCAAAGATTTTTCTTTCAGCTTAGCTACAGTTTCTTAAGATCATATCTACCTTTGCAAGCTAAAAGGCCTCTAGCAGTTTCTTCATCCATAACATAACCCTCAGGCACATCAGGAAATTCATATCTAGGGGGAGAATCTTCATCATCACCTAAATCAATATTATCAGTTTCAATAATTTCATTCTCTCTAACCCTAGCAAATTTTTCATCAAGAAATTCACCTAATGGCATGGTATTATCAAGCATAGAAGTACTTTCATCATAAGCATCATGCATAGCAGAAGTTCCATCATCAATAACAAGCGACATATCAGAATCAATAGCAGGTGTAGGTGTCGTAAGTTTACTCAAAACAGAAGGTGAATCAAGTGCAGAGCTAGATGGCAGTTCCTTACCTCCCATCGTAGTTGAGTGAAAATCTTGGTTCTTTCATCTTACAAGTTCCTCATAGTGATCAACAGATATAAATCCCAAGTGACTCAAAGAATAGAGCTATGCTCCCCAGCAACGGCGCCACAAAATAGTCTTGATAGCCCACAAGTATAGGGGATCGCAACAGTTTTCGAGGGTAAAGTATTCAACCCAAATTTATTGATTCGACACAAGGGGAGCCAAAGAATATTCTCAAGTATTAACAGTTGAGTTGTCAATTCAACCGCACCTGAAAGACCTAATATTTGCAGCAAAGTATTTAGTAGCAAAGTAATATGGAAGTAGCGGTAACGGTGGCAAAAGTAACAGTAGTAGTTTTTGTAGTGATTGTAACAGTGGCAACGGAAGAGTAACTAAGGAAACATAAATATGGGAAAAGCTTGTAGGCAATGGATCGGTGATGGACAATTATGTCGGATGTGATTCCTCATGCAACAGTTATAACATAGGGTGACATAGAACTAGCTCCAGTTCATCAATGTAATGTAGACATGTATTCCGAATATAGTCATACGTGCTTATGGAAAAGAACTTGTGTGACATCTTTTGTCCTACCCTCCCGTGGCAGTGGGGTCCTATTGGAAACTAAGGGATATTAAGGCCTCCTTTTAATAGAGTACCGGAACAAAGCATTAACACTTAGTGAATACATGAACTCGTCAAACTATAGTCATCATCGGGACTAGTCCCGATTATTGTCACTTCGGGGTTACCGGATCATAACACATAGTAGGTGACTATTGACTTGCAAAATAGGATCAAGAACTCACATATATTCATGAAAACATAATAGGTTTAGATCTGAAATCATGGCACTCGGGCCCTAGTGACAAGCATTAAGCATAGAAAAGTCATAGCAACATCAATCTTAGAACATAATGGATACTAGGGATCAAACCCTAACAAAACTAACTCGATTACATGATAAATCTCATCCAACCCATCACCGTCCAGCAAGCCTACAATGGAATTACTCACGCATGGCGGTGATCATCTTGAAATTGGTGATGGAGGAAGGTTGATGATGACGATGGCGACGGATTCCCCTTTCCGGACCCCGAACGGACTCCAAATCAGCCCTCCCGACAGAGATTAGGGCTTGGCGGCGGCTCTGTATCGTAAAACACGATGAATCCTTCTCCTTGATTTTTTTTCTCCCCGAACGTGAATATATAGAGTTGCAGTTGACGTCGGTGGAGCCTCAGGGGGCCCACGAGGCAGGGGGCGCGCCCTGCACCCTCATGGACACGGTGTGGACCCCCTAGTGTTGATTCTTTCGCCATTATTTTTTATTTATTCCAAAACGTGTCTCCGTTGATTTTCAGGTCATTCCGAGAACTTTTATTTCTACACAAAAATAACAACATGGCAATTCTGTTGAAAACAACGTCAGTCCGAGTTAGTTCTATTCAAATCATGCAAGTTAGAGTCCAAAATAAGGTCAAAAGTGTTTGGAAAAGTAGATATGATGGAGACGTATCAAGACTCAATGCCCGACCACTACAGAAGATAGAGAGAAAATGAAAGTCATTCCCTATGCCTTAGCCATAGGTTCTATCATGTATACAATGTTGTGTACCAGGCCTGATGTGTGCCTTGCTATAAGTTTAGCAGGGAGGTACCAAAGTACCAGGAGTGGATCACTGTACAGCAGTCAAGAACATCCTGAAATACCTGAAAAGGGCTAAGGATATGTTTCTCATTTATGGAGGTGACAAAGATCTTGTCTTAAATGGTTACATCGATGCAAGTTTTGACACTGATCCGGATGACTCTAAGTCACAAACCGGATACGTATTTATATTGAACGGTGGAGCTGTCAGTTGGTGCAGTTCCAAGCAGAGCGTCGTGGCGGGATCTACGTGTGAAGCGGAGTACATAACTGCTTCGGAAGCAGCAACTGAAGGAGTCTGGATGAAGGAGTTCATATCCGATCTAGGTGTAATAACTAGTGCAGCGGGTCCAGTGAAAATCTTTTGTGACAATACTGGAGCAATTTCCTTAGCGAAGGAATCCAGATTTCACAAGAGAACCAAACACATTAAGATACGCTTCAATTCCATCCGCGATCAAGTCAGGGAGGGAGACATAGAGATTTGCAAGATACATACGGATCTGAATGTTGCAGACCCGTTGACTAAGCCTCTTCCACGAGCAAAACATGATCAGCACCAAGACTCCATGGTTGTTAGAACCATTAGTATGTAATCTAGATTATTGACTCTAGTGCAAGCGGGAGACTGAAGGAAATATGCCCTAGAGGCAATAATAAAGTTTTTATTTATTTAGATTTCCTTATATCATGATAAATGTTTATTATTCATGCTAGAATTGTATTAACCGGAAACTTAGTACATGTGTGAATACATAGACAAAACAGAGTGTCCCTAGTATGCCTCTACTTGACTAGCTCATTAATCAAAGATGGTTAAGTTTCCTGACCATAGACATGTGTTGTCATTTGATGAACGGGATCACATCATTATAGAATGATGTGATGGGCAAGACCCATCCGTTAGCTTAGCATAATGATCGTTAAGTTTTATTGCTATTGCTTTCTTCATGACTTATACATATTCCTCTTACTATGATATTATTCAACTCCCGAATACCAGAGGAACACCTTATGTGCTATCAAACGTCACAACGTAACTGGGTGATTATAAAGATGCTCTACAGGTGTCTCCGTAGGGTCCGCACGCTTAATGTTCGATGACGATTTGTATTATGAGTTATGTGTTTTGGTGACCGAAGTTTGTTTGGAGTCCCGGATGATATCACGGACATGACGAGGAGTCTCGAAATGGTCTAGAGGTAAAGATTCATATATTGGAAGGTGGTATCGGGACATTGGAATGGTTTCGAGCGGTTCAGGTATTTTACTGGAGTGCCGAGGGGTTACAGGAACCCCCCGGGGGAATTATTAGGCCTACATGGGCCTTAATGGAGAAAGAGGGGAGAACGCAAGGGGAGTCCACGCGCCTCCCCCTGCCCATGGAGTCTGAATTGGACTAGGGGAGGGGCGGCGCCCCCCTCTCCCTCTCCCTCTCCTTCCTTTTCCCCTCCGGTAAGAAAGGAAAAGGGGGGCGAATCCTACTAGGAGTGGAGTCCTAGTAGGACTCCCCCCCCCATGGCGTGCCCCTCCTGGCCGGCAACCTTCTCCTCCCCTCCTTTATATACGGGGGCAGGGGGCACCCCATAGCACATCAATTGTTCTTTTAGCCGTGTGTGGTGCCCCACTCCACAGTTTACTCCTTCGGTCATAGCGTTGTAGTGCTTAGGCAAAGCCCTGCGCGGATCACATCACCATCACCGTCACCATGCCATCGTGCTGACGGAACTCTCCCTCGACCCTCTGCTGGATCAAGAGTTCAAGGGACGTCATTGAGCTGAACGTGTGCTGAACTTGGAGGTGTCGTACGTTCGGTACTTGATCGGTTGGATCGCAAAGACGTTTGACTACATCGACCGCATTAACCTAATGCTTGCGCTTTCGGTCTACGAGGGTACGTGGACACACTCTCCCCCTCTCGGTTCTATGCATCTCCTAGATAGATCTTGTGTGATCGTAGGGAATTTTTTGAAATTGCATGCTACATTCCCCAACACTTCTATCACTGGGATCAAGCACCGTAAGATCGAACCCATCACAAAGCACCTCTTCCCATTCCATGATAAATAGATCAAGTTGGCCAAACAAAACCCAAATGTCGGAGAAGAAATACGAGGCTATAAGCAATCATGCATATAAGAGATCAAATAAGACTCAAATAACTTTCTTGGATAAAAAGATAGATCTGATCATAAACTCAAAGTTCATTCCGATCCCAACAAACACACCGCAAAAAGAGTTACATCATATGGATCTCCAAGAGACCATTGTATTGAGAATCAAACTAGAGAGAGGAAGCCATCTAGCTACTAACTACGGACCCGTAGGTCTACAAAGAACTACTCACGCATCATCGGAGAGGCACCAATGGACATGATGAACCCCTCCATGATGGTGTCTAGATTGGATCTGGTGTTTCTGGAACTTGCGGCGGCTGGAATTGATTTTCGTCGACTCCCCAAGGGTTTCTGAAATATCGGGGTATTTATAGAGCAAAGAGGCGGTTCGGGAGGCCACCGAGGTGGCCACAACCCACCGGGGTGCACCTAGGCCTTCAAGCGCGCCCTGGTGTCTTGTGCTCACCTCGGGCTCCCTCTTCGGTACTTCTTTGGCCCACTGGATGTCTTCTGGTCCAAAAAAACCAAAAAAGTTTCGTTGCGTTTGGACTCCATTTTATATTGATTTCCTGCGATGTAAAAAACATGTAGAAAACAACAACTGTCACTTGGCACTATGTCAATAGGTTAGTACCAAAAAATGATATAAAATGATTGTAAAACATCCAAGAATGATAATATAACAGCATGGAACAATAAAAAATTATAGATACGTTGGACACGTATCAGTGCGGCGTGCTCAGACCCCCCCCCCATCCAGATCTGGGTGACGCAACAGGGAGGACGCGCCCGAGCCACTCATCGCTACTCCTCTCGTTGCCCACATGACCAAGAGGGAGGCCACCGCTGACATGAGGCCCGCCGGAGAGCCAATCATGCGGTCTGCCATCCACAGCCGCCTCCCCGGCATCAAAATCCAAACCATCACCCACCACCAACAGCATGAAGTACCAACCACGGTAGTAAGACTAAAAGGCTGCTCCTTTCACTCATAGCCCAACTTCGGGCACAAAGTGTGGGACGGCGCCACCATCTTAGGGACCCCATCCCTATGTCCCTAGGTTGTCCCGATGGATCTGTGGTGACACAACACCATGACTACCGATGGCCGTCGTCGAGCACCCTCGCACGATGCCATGCACATGGCCCTCGACGCCGCACTGCCCGACACTGAAGTGATGTCTTGACCACCACCATCGCGCACTGCACACCCACGGAGGGAGAAACCCCACGACCTGCAAGCAGCACCCGGATTGAGCCCAATCGCACCTACCTGGAGCCTCAACTCAGACCCCCCTCGGGTCCCGAACAGATCCACCCGAGCAAGATCCCCCGGCCACCGTCACACCATCGACATTGACTGAGGAGAAGGGAAGCCGCAACTGCCACTCTGCGTTGTCGGTGGGGCACAACCACGAAAGAGCAGCGGCGCCCCCACAAACCCACACCTCCCACGCCCCGCCCAAGCCCATCACTGTCGAATAAGCCCCACCAAGGCGTAGGGAGGATTGGTTGAGGCCGCGGGATTTGGATGAACGGAGTTTGTGTGAGGTCTGGGCAGGCGGCCCCAATCATGTGCACCCCCTTCATCAAGTTGATAGGAGTAGCGACAGATATTGACAGAAATGTGGCTTCAGACTAATTATTGTATTGCTTTGTAAGGCTTTGTTAAATAATTAATAAAGAATGGTTGTGTGCATCGCTTGATGCAGAGGCCGGGGTTTATCCTCCTTTCGAGGAATTAACAGAAAAATAGCAAAAACCGTCACAGCCCATTGAGCGGTGCACACAACATAAGATACCCGCCTGGGTAATCCCTGTTGCCAACTAGTTGAGGCAGTGATGGCAATCGAAATATACACTACAAAAAAATGTATGAAGTCTTGAGAAGGACGAACTTACATTAGCAGTTATCACTGGCTCTATAAATGTCTTATTTGTCCATGTTGATTGGGGGGATAATTCAAGAAGTTTACCACAGAAACTTCTTCATAAGCATTGTCTTTACTCTACATTTTGTTAAGAGTATATATATATATATATGATAATATTGGTACAAATGAAGGATAATGAAGTTAAGATGCAGAGTGTCGCTACATAATCAACTACCTATAATTGTAAGTACATCGACACATGGCAAATGGTACTGACAAAGCAATGCGGAGGTAAACTTCTTCAGTAGCATTGGTTTTATTCAACATATTAGTAAGAGTACAAATAGATTTGATAAATTGAAAAAAAATGGAGGGCGGGATAGGGAAAGGAAAGATGCGGAGTGATGCTACATAATCAACTAGATGTCAATATAAGTACAGTGATAAAGAACAAAAGGTACTTAGAAGAACAATGCAGAGCTAAACTTTTTCATAAGTATTGGGATTATTCTACATTAATGTAAGCATTAATATAGATTTGATAATTTTTGACAAAAGGTGGGTAAGAAAGCAAACACGCAAATTGATGTTGTCAATCAGCTATGAATGTAAGTACAGTGATAGAGGACAACATGCACTAACAAGAACAATGTTCTTCCAAAAATCCATCTCTGCACCCGAGCTCATCTGCACCCGTGCTGATGAAAAAAATCAAAACAAATACTAGAAAAAATTCACAAAATTCCAAAAAAAATATGTGGTAGACAATTTGATGCATGAGACCCGCTCCACACTTCAAGTCATTTGAACATCTGAGCAGCTCTTAGCAAAAAAGACAAATTGGGGGTCTGAAAAAAAGTTTACTAGTCATGTACTCTTTTGACCCGATTTGTCTTTTTTGCTGAGAGCTCCTCAGATGTCCAAATGACATGAAATTTGGAGCGGGTCTCACGCACCAAATTGTCTACCACACAAAAAAATGGAATTTTTTGAATATGTTTTGAATTTTTTACAATTTTTTTCTAACCGGGTGCAGATGAGCCTGGGCACCGAAACGCCCTACTCTTCTTCTTCGAGCATTTTTTCCAACAAGAGAGATCAGTAAGGCACATACAGAAATATAGGATTTCAAACTGTGTTATGATATCATGGATAATATCTCACGCTGGGGACTACACTAGTGCATAACAAGCTTATTCTAGTCAATGTCTTGTAAATGTAGCACAGAAGACTTCACTGAAATTTTGTTTCTAGACTTGACATTGAAGTGTGTTTCCTCAGGTAACACCATTGCTGCTACAACGCGTCCTTCAAAAGAGAAAACAAGATTTCCTTGTCGTGACTATTAAGATCGGCCCTTGCCTATTTAAAATATGTAAACCATTGATGTGTTTAATCAACTGAAAGATAGACAATAATTACCATGAGTAACAGTGGGTGTGGTGGGATGACAGATGAAGAAAGGTGAGGTTTCGCTACCGATGGAGATGGTGTAGTGGATGTGCACAAATGTTTTGGTGTCGGGACATCGAAACACCTTGACTCCATTTGTTGTAGAAAATCACAAGGAGTTAAAAAGGAATAAATATTTTATCCACAAACTTCAATGATTCCATCACAATCATATAAACTAAAGACTATATTTGTCGACATATATTTCTTCTCAAATTGGTAAAACCTTTTGGGCCCAGAACCAAAATCCATGGTAGAGTGCCTCTTGCACTCATATTGGTTCACATAAAAGGAAGAAAGTAATGAAGAATAGCACTCGCTCAACAAATGAGTGGTATTTACCGCAGTAATACCTACTCCTCATAAGTATCTTCCATATGGAATACTAAAAACTTCTCATTCATAGACAAAGTCAACGAGGTGGTGAGAAAACGAGGCTTGTAGCAAAAGGGTTCACGCAGATACCCGACATCAATTATGATGTAGCATACCCTCTTGGCATGGATGAATTTATGTTTCGATACTGAATATCATTGGCAATAAAATAATAATAATATCCATGCAGTCAATGGATGCAGCGACTACATACTCATATGAGTCACTCATTTCGGAAATCTCTATTGAAGTCCCTGAAGGGCTTATACTTCCGAATCCAAAAGCAAATCGCAACAAATTTTGCGTAATACTTCATAAGTCACTCTATGACTTGAAATAGTCAAAAATCATATGGTACTACCGACTAAATGAGCTCCTTCTTCAAAAGGATTACTCGAATAATGATGATTATTTACATGTTTAATAAAGGAATCACAAATTTCATTTCCTTTCATCACCTCAATGTATATTGATGGCATCATCATCAATGTCTATGCAAGACTTAAACATGCACAAAATCATCTCAAGACGGGAAATTTGGATTCAGCCAAATTTAGCTTAAGTTTACAACTTGAGCATTCTCTCAAGAATACATATCAGTCTACATATATCCAAAACATATATGAGAAGTTCAATGTGGATATATCATACCAACAAAAGGTATATGATTGATATAAGAAATATTAACTTATATCTCAAGTTCACAATAAATCTTGGGCAAATCCATCAGGAAAATCAAGATATGACCATGATATGATG
Organism: Triticum urartu; assembly: GCF_056163025.1. Classification (NCBI taxonomy): domain Eukaryota; kingdom Viridiplantae; phylum Streptophyta; class Magnoliopsida; order Poales; family Poaceae; genus Triticum; species Triticum urartu. The sequence continues at coordinate 615,174,552 of NC_141874.1, read as the reverse complement.
AAATGATATTGGCTCTTTATTTGATCCCAACAATGCCATGTCAGTGACTGAATTCACTGGAATAGTCTTCTCATGGAAGTCATCTAAATAGGCTTTAACGGCAACTTCCACTAATTATTCTAACATAATTGCTTTATCTAAAAGCATTGCCAAATATGCATGGCTCAGCAGAATGATTAACCACACTCAAAATCATGTGGTTGAGATTCATTAGAATCACATAACTTGATTTATCAAGATGCTTCCACTTGTGTTACTCAATACCTACAGATTATATGAAGAGCAATATCATAAAAACACATTGCTCAAAATTACTTATTCTCATGAATTATAGAAAAGTGAGAAAACAATTTGCAAAGAAAATGCTGTGAAAATCCAACAGATTACTCACAATGTCATGATCATGTCATTGAAATTGGTATGAGACATCCTCTAGATTTGCAAAGTTCAGGGGGGGTAATCTCGCAAATTATAACATGTTAACAATCCTCAGATTGCGTATATTGTACTCTTTTTTCCTTCATGAGTTTTCCCTCTTGGTTTCTCATAAAAGGTTTTTAATCAGACAATATTGATACAAGTGTTTACATATGTCACATCATTTTCTCCTTATATTTTTCCCATTGGGTTTTAAAGGAGTTTGCAATGACATATCAGATCGCACACTTTTCCTTATGAGTTTTCTCTCAAAGTTTCTCATAACGGTTTTTAATGAGGCAATATCTTTTTAAGATTTTTTTTCCGTCGGGTTTTTAAAGGAAAGTACACAAAGCATATTCATTGTTCTCTAAACTCACCAACGAGTTTTCTCCTTCTTCAAAGGTTTTTCCTCATATGAGTTATCAAGAGACAATAATCGTTATATGTTGCATCATTTTTTCTCCTTATTATTTTCCCACTGGATTTAAAGGAGTTTAGCAACATATCTACACTATTCTCCTCATATTTTTTCCATAGGGTTTTTGGAGGAGACTTTAATGATTTACAAGAATTTCTCAAGATGAAGATGATGAACATTCTCAAGAGCGGCCATACATTAGGAGGATTCTATCAAGATGATGCATACTCACCTAGTGAAGCATAGATTACGGGAAGTGTTAAGGATTAATTAAATCCTAATAATCCATGCTTAGGTCGGTTGTGTAGATTAGCAACCGCTAGTTACCGCCTTGTAACAGGGGTATAAGAGCAACTCTAGCAGAACCCGCATCCTGCCGGCTCGCAAAACGTGTTTGCAGTTCGCGGAAAAACGCCTTTGCGGGCCGGCGCGGACGGCCTCGGTTGCAGACCCTGCATATTGGACCCGTAAAAAAGGATATTAGCAGAATATGCTTTTTTACGGGTCGGCTTTGCGGCGTCTGATCAGGACCAGCTCCTCCCAGCCCGGAAAACCTAAATTTGCACCTTAATTGGATCCAACATAATGCATTTCTTTGCTTTTTCAATAACATTGGATACATAAGACATCACCAAATCTTTGCTAGAATAGTAAGACCAAAGAAAACAAGCACCACAAGTATGCATTTTAGAAGATTTCCAACTTCCATAACTGCTCCCACTAGTTGGATTAATATCTTCTCCATGCATTCATTGTTTATCTGCAGATTCTTGATTTTGCATTCTTCTTTCTTCATCTTTGGTTCAAAAGAAGTAGACGTTGCTTTCCCTCTAGTTGCACATGCAGCCGCATCATTGCCTTCGATTCTTCTAAGGAGTGCGTCAACGTCTGTTAAGTTTCTTCTTATCAATAAATCAATGTATTCGCCTTCCCAAAACCAAAATGAGCATCCATCCTCCTACACACATGAATGAGCATGTTTGAAATGAGCTACCGCAATTGAACCAAACCAAAGAATGAGCTATCAAAATGAGCTACCGCAAGTGCACATACCCCGTTGTTTCGCATTTGAAGAACACCCATCCGGGGTGCTTCGGCATGCCCGAAGTTAGCCGCAGCACTGTCCGCGTACAGTCCTCGCACTGTATGAGCGGCATCAGCGAGCCACAAAACCGCTGCGCGAGCGCCGAGCCCAGTGGACGGCGAACGAATCCATGCCCGCAAATCGTCGGCGGCGTCGGGAGGACGAACCTATACCTGCATGCCGCGATGCGCCCTTGCCGGGGCTGCGGGAGATGCTTCCCGACCACTCCGTCGCTTGGCGCAGCCACCGGCGGCCGGAAAAGCCAAATCCGGCGGCCCGCGATGAAAGTCCGCAAATCCGGCGGTCCGCAGGCGCGGGGTGGAGAGAGGGGAGCCCTCGTGCGTGTGGCGGTCTTTCGGCGAGCTCCTGCCGGCTACTTTCGCCGGAATCTTGGGTGGAGTCCCGACGACGGCGCGAGGGGGAGGGAAGGTGGTTGGTGGGGAAAGCGCGGGCTGAAATGTCCCCCCACCAACCGCTTCCCGCTTATATGCAGGGCACCGCAGCGGCGAGAGGGGAAAACCCGCGAATACGCGGGTTGGGGCCAAGATTTTACCGCTCCCTTTAAAATTGTTTGCGGGCTAGGACAGGATGTGGGGTTTGATCGGGCAGGTTTTTCCGCCCCGGTACGCATTTGGGCGTTTATTTTGCGGGTCGGGACGAAATACGGGGTCTGATAGAGTTGCTCTAAATACCCTACTCTTCGATCAATAAAATCAGTTGTTCATTCTCTCTCAATCGCTTTTACATTCACACACATATCATGCCATCAGGCGTTGGTGGTAGCGCGCGCCAAGACACACGTACTTACTACATGCAATGCACGGTAAAGACAACTCCACTGCGCGACCCTATCCTGTCAGCGCGGACGGCCTAGCGCGCGGATGTAAATGGACTTTTGTTTGTTTTGTGTCCGCTTTTGACCCATTCTGGTCCAAGTTTGCGTTGTTTTTGGGTGAAACGGACAGCACGCGGACGTGCGGGCCGTCTGCGGATGTCCTTCCCTGGCCCGCCCCTCGGTGGCACAGGGGCGCCTTTTTCTATCCGCCCTCTTCCTCCCTTCGGCCGCACGCCTTCCATTCTTCTCCACTCTTCCCCACTCTTCTCTCGCCGCCGCCGCCGTTGCTGCCATTGTAGCTGTGCAGCTCCGACGCACGCTCGCCCAGCCCCTTTCCCTCGGCGCCCCCGAGCTACACAACCACGGTCATCTGTTTTACGCACCCACCGGTTGAATTTGGGGCGGATCCGGTCGGTCTTAGCTCGCCCGGCCGTGGGAGGCCGTGCCACGCCATGGACTGGCCGGGCACCGTGCCGGAAGGCCATGGCAGGGCCGCAAGGCCACATGCAGGCAGTGGCTCCTCCTCTAGCCGCTTGGATCTACACTGTCGGTGCTCCGCTGGCAGAAACACGAATGGCGGTCGGCCGGGCTCGGTGCTAGCCCAAAAGCTCGTCGGTGCACCGTTGCCGCTCATTAAGTGCGTCTAGTGCCTAAAGATGGTCGTGTGCCGCGTGTCTACAACGCCGGAACAGCCCGAATGGATGTTCATCAAGTGCTTAAACGATGGGGTGTGTGCTCTTTTTAGCTTCGGTTTGTGGCTTTGACTAGTTGTGCTAATTTTAAATTTTGTTGTGTAGAATGGATGCAAGTTTTGGTATTGGGAAGAAGAGTACATCGATATATTGATAGAGCGTAATTTAGTAGATGTTCGTGCACTTTTAGCTAGCATAGAGGCTGTAGATGAGACAAGTGCACTTGTTGCTAGATTAGAGGCTAGACACGAGACTAGATGCGAGGAAGCAACCACTACTTCTTTAGACTCGAAGAAGAAAGAAACACGCAAGATGGATGCGGCTCCTCCGCAGATCAACAATGAATGCATCGAGAAGGCACTAATCCAACTTACAGGAGCAGTTATGAAAGTTGGATATCTTCTAAAATGTATTCTTGTGGTTCTTGTTTTCTTTAGTCTTATTTTTCTAGTCAAAATTTGGTGATGTATTTTTTATGTACCAAGAATGAATGATGAAAAAAGTTTAAGGGCTTGCATAGAAAAAGTACGCAGATAGGATGCGGCCGGGATGCGGCCGCGCGTTAGGCGCACGGCCACCGCATTTCAGAACACGTCCGACCATGATCCCATCTTTCTACTCAAATGGACAGAATCCAGACAAAACGAACGTCCGTTTGGGATTGTGCGGTGGAGTTGGCCTAATGATAATGATATCCCCACTAGCAGCGCATACAAACCCTCAGCGTCGCATTGCCACGTGCTGCTGTCGTCTTTGGATAATCAATCCAGGTACGGTGGCGCGCGCTTCGTGGTGGTAAACCGTGGCACTCGCGCACACCCGAGAGACGGGAGCGGGAGCGGGAGCGCGAGGACAAGGCCGGCCGGCTTGGTACTGCATTCGGCATCCCACTTCGGATGAGATCGCCACCTCAGTCGGTGTACGCCCGGCCATCATGGCATCATGTGCCAGCCGGCCGGGGGGTGACGAGACGCAAAGGCAAAGCCTGCTCCAAGCGCCTTTGCGCGCCAGAAGCCGTCGTATGGTACTCCTACGTACCGCTGCATCCTAGGTGGTACTAGGAGCCTAGGTCCGGCCAGCACCGGGTGGGGGTGGCAGAGAGGGGGCCCACGGTGCCAAGTGTCGAGCCCGGGGCGGCCGGTTCTCCCGGCATCTCGCGCGGCATCTTGAATCGCTCGCATCGGCGCGCGACAGCTGATCGATCTGCGCGCAGCCTGGTTTTCCATGATTCTCTCCTCTCCTCTCCTCTCCTCTCCTCTCCGTGTGGTTTTCGTAGGTGTAGACTATTGGCTTCGCTCAGGTGATGAGATGAACCAAACCTAGTCTTTTTTCTTTCTTTCCGACGGACGTGTCCGTCCCAACAGTGCGCGCTGTCGACGGCTTGCCGGCTGCGAGCCCCACCCACCGCACCCCACCCCACGGGAGAGAGACCAACAGGAGATCCCCGGCGCACTGCTCCGTCCATGACCTGTCGAGCATGCATGCATGCATGCGCACCACATCCAACCCAAGTCATGTGACATGGATGCGCGGGCGAGTAGATCGTAGATCTCTCACCTCGCCCTGCTACCCAACCTAACCTCAGATAAAAGCGCAGCTTGCTATGGTAGACGACGAGACGAGTGAAAACAGTGACACGCACGCACGGACATGCACTGCTTGGCACTTTGCGTCTTCTCAACTCAAATGGCGCTTGCATTTCCATTCCCACCATGCCAAGTGTATAGGCGCGGGGAGCGCAGAGCGCTGCTGTGCTGCACCACTAGCGCGAGTGGATCAGCAGAGCGAAACCATGTGAGGTCAGCAGGCGTACGACATCGATTCATGCAGATGGATATTTTCTGTTGCTAATGATCCATCAGTGCGTACGTTGTGACAATAAATTCGATGGGCATGAGACATATCTATCAGCTACTCCACGCACATGGGAATGTGCAGGCTCGTAGCCACCCTACACTTGTCCAAGCCTTTCGTTGTAGCGTGAAAATGAACAAAACTGTCCCTTATCTGAAACTTCAATACAGAATGACCCTAATCTGAAAATATTTCATGAAATGGTCTTTTTTGCATGACGCCCGCGGCGTGAGCGCCATACTAGAGAGCATGACACCCCGGACTAGGGCGCTATGGTAGCGACATGTAGCACATTATACGTCAACACTCCTCCTCACGTGTGGCCAGTGGCGAATCTACAGGGCAGGCTTTAGCAGGCTCGAGCCTGCCCTCCAGCGCTGCCAATTTTTTTTCTACTACACTTAAGGCCCAGCCCAGCCAAACGTTTGATGTTTCCAGCCCAGCCCCACACCACTTGTTCGCTGGCTCGCTCGCATGAGGCCGTTGCTGCTTTCCATCGTCCCAGAGAGCACGCACGAGGCTGCTACCATTACTATATTATTATAGTTCGAACCATGGCAATTTTGCTAAAGTCTAACATTTGATAAGTTTCAAATAATTCCAAAAAATTACAGTAAATACTATGTGTGCCCAGTAGTATCCGGGAAATTCTGAGGTAATTTGGGTTGCAAGATTTTGAGATATTGGCTATTTTGCTAAACATAACCAATTTTTGGTTCAAAATTTTATATTTTAAAAAAAATCTGAAACAATTCTAGTGCATAGTACATGTTTTCAGTAGTATTCTGGCAAATTTTGACCTTCTTTGAAAAAAAAATTGAGAGTCCGTGTTTTTTTTCACACCGTTACTTTGAGCCCGCCCTCAATTTTCTTCCAAGATTCGCCACTGCGTGTGGCTCCCTCAGGCCTAAATGTGGACCGAAAGTGGGTTACAATATAATTGCGCCAGCCAGGTCTTGAACTCAAAACCTCTTGGCTCTGATATCATGTAGAAGTGCATGTTCTAGCCAATGCAATCAAAAGACCGATCTGATGGAAAAGACTAGGCATCACATTATACGTCAACACATGCTATCTAATATGGTGCCCTAGCCCCGGGCGTCATGCAAAAGGGGTCATTTCGTGAAATATTCTCAGATTAGGGCCATTTTGTATTGAAGTTTCAGATAAGAGCCATTTTTGTCCATTTTCACCGTTGTAGCGATCCATCCATGTAAATCCGGATTTGTCTAGTCGTCTCGTCGCTGGGTGGTTTATGTATATAGATGTATTTATTTTTTCTGATAGGTGTTCAACAAGATGGGATCCCGGTCGCGTGTGATGCACCACGACACGCCAATGATGGTTTTCACCATTGACGGGGCGGTGTTAGTGTTCATGCATGATGCCATCGTGATCCAGAGAAGATTTGATCACTTGGCTGTTTTGGCAACAGACATGGAGTAGTGGCATTGGCACTTTTGATGATGGGGATAGAATGCAGGATGAAAAGATGATATTGGCTGCTAACTAACGACGCGATCGATGGAACATATTAACTCATGAGTGGAACAGGGGATCTAATGCCTTTTACTTCTGCATGAACGGTATGGCTATCTCGTGGACACTTTTCGATCGGGAACTTCTGGTGGATGAGAGGCATTATTCTGATTCCCATGTAGAATGATTTTCGAGAATGTTGACATCCAAGCGAATATCTTCAGTTAACAGTAAATAAAAATATTTTTGATGCTTATCTAATTTGCCAAGGCAGATGGGGTTGCACTACTAGTTCTGAATGTAGAATTATTGATATCACTACAGGCACATCACCACTGGAATAATGATCCATGTAGATTCCTCACACTGAAAAGATAAAAAATACTCTGCCTTGTTGAGACATACAAGATGTCAATCGAGATATTTGATACCCCAAAGACTCCAACAAAATTAACTTGTGAGCTGATCTTGCTCAATAGAATCCATCGATCACACAACCCAGCAGGTTTCTCCATGTTTCGATGCAGCGCTCCTTCCACCTGGAGATGGTACCCTTTTTAAAATTAAGAAAATTCTCGCCAATTCATACTTTACATGAAATGTCAAGTTCCAAGCCTGGAGAACCATTAGGGATCAGACAACTGATCCCTAGTGTTCCATCAGACCGGCCCAACCCCGTTGGATTAAGTAAGCCGATGAAATCAATGGCACTAGGGATCATTTTGGTACTCCAGGCTTGGAACCCCGTTGGAATTTGATAGCTCAGCAACACAAATTTCACTGAATAGAATTCATTTTTTGGTGCAGTTAGTATGGATGGGACCCACCTCATTAAATACTAATCCACTGTAATTCTTGGATCCCCTTGGTTTTAGGAAGCAAATTTTACTCGGGAGACCCAACATTCCATTACTGAGCCAACGTGCCTAAGCAATCGTTGCCCAAACAGAAAAACAGAGACTTTCGCCTGCGCTCATTGCAGAGGTGGGAGCATAGGATTCACACCGAAGCCTTCAGGAAAGGAATCAGCGTTAGGGGCGTCGACTTTGGTGTGGCCGCCAAGCCGGCCTGGAGTTTCCTCCGGATCCAGGCCCACCCGCCAGATCCGTCTAACCAGCACCGGGTAGGTATTGGAACTAGTATGAACCGGAGCAGATCGAGTTGGAGATGACGCTACCGGAATTCATAGTCGGCCGTTGCCTGCCAGATTCCCACCGCCGCGCATGTCAGAGCCGACTCCGAATGATGACGGCCTCACGCACACACCTCTGGCCACCCCCAACCACGTCGGTGAGTGGGGGCAACCTCGGCTCGCGCCCACCGCCGCTCAAGGCCGCCAGGCCGGCGCCCGAGCCAACACCATCTGGAGGGGAACCGATCTGGGGTGGGGGCCTAGATCCGCCGCCGCCAGCTGCCATGGCCGGCCCCATGCTGCCCCGCATCCGTGGAGGCACAACCGTCGCCAGAATCCGATCAGGCCGCTGCCCCATCGCGCACACTCCGCCTCCACGCCGGGCGACCAGGTTCGCCATCACATTTCGGCCAGAGGATCCCCTGGTAAGCAGATATTTTTTGATGAGTGGTTCCATCATACATCAAACTTGATTCTCAATAAATGGGGGAAAACCCCTGTGCATCATCTGTCAATTCTAGAAATTGAACTTGGATCGTTAGACTGCACAATCGCATGCCCAACCACTGAGCCAAGGCTCTCTTTGCACTCAATTTTGCTTCGTTCAACTTGAGAATTTGCTTCCATAGTGACCTAGTGTTCTTCGGATGGTACTATTATATTACTCGTTAATATTGTTGTGCTTCATCCGTTCATATATAACATCTTCCAAACAAAATGGACATAGTATATTACAAAGCTTCACATATATATACATGACATGTTTCATTCATGCTACAAATTTGCTTCCATCCACTAGCCAATATGTAGAACAAATTTATGGCAACATTATTTTCAATTCCGCCTGTCACAAAATATCTCTACATTAGAAGCATACTTATTCTGAGTTTACAAATTTATATGCTTGTGAAAATACATATGTACTTTAGAAGCACATTTGAGAAACCAATGAAGCATTAATAAATAGGAAAGAAAAAGTCGCAAAACAAATGTCTAAATCTAGCACAACGTATGAGCAAAGAATCCCCTGCAGACCATGTGTTGGAGCACTTCGAATTTGCATATAAACCTACACCAACCAATTGGATGGATAGATGTACAATTGGAGCAGCTGGCAACTTGTTGTATCCGCCGGGGAGGGCCACTGAAACTTGGAGAAGCAGGACCTGGCGATTGCCGCCGCAGGTGGTGGGGCGCTGGAGGATCAGGGCAGCGCAAGTGAAGAAGGGTGTCGTCAGGACAGAGAGAATATAAATGAAAACCACGTTATTTGAGGAGCAATTTCAGGAGATTAGAAGCTAACCAACAGGGCCATTGTATGGGGTACCAGATGGACGGCGCAGAAGACGTCTGACCAAAAGAAAAATATCAGACTGCTTTTCTTAGGGGCAAATATCAGACTACTGTTTTTTTTAGTAAAGGGTTTCTCGATGTTAAAGGGGACACCTTTAATTTAATTTCGACTATGAAGTGCAATGGGCTGCTTTGTGTTTCAGCAAGCTACCTCATTGGGTTTTTTTTACGCAAATTGGTAAAGCAGAAAAGTATTGCAGGCTCTACTGGGCTCTCAATAATTCGGCTAGGCATATGAGAAAGATGTACCTCCATGAGCAGCATAACCTTTTGCCTCTTCCTTTTTATCTCTTTGCTTTTCTATTTCCGTTTCCTTTTTGTTTTTTATTTTCTTCCTATGTTTTGTTCCTTTTTCGTTTTCCATGTATTTTTTTGCTAAAATAAATGTAAACCATTTTATGACAAATAGATTATAGTGTTTTAACAAATGAAATTTTCTACACGTGAATATTTTTCCCAATACAGGTTGAAAATTTTCTAAATACAGCCTGATTTATTTCCAATAATGCTAAATATTTTTACTACACATTGAACGTTTCTCATAAAAAAACTTTGAATATTTTTAATACATGAGAAACACTTTTCAAATAATGTTGAACAATTGAATGCATAGTGAATATTTTCTTAAATACTCCTACATGGTTAAAACTTTATTTATGGACAATTTTTATAAATATGTGAACATTTTTTATAATCACTTAACCTATGAGTTTTTTGAAATACGCATTGAACTGTTCTGAAACACGCATAAAAATATATGAGAATCTATTATATTATTAAGACGATAGAAAACTAATGGTCACGATTCATCACTCTAGAGTAATGATATTTGAACGGTCTAGATTCATGCGCATATACGCTGCAACCCACGCATAAGAAATAAGTACATCACGTGTACGTGTACCAAGGCAAAAGACAATGTGACTTTCGGGAAAACACGTAAATATACAAAAATAGAGATACACAAGGAGACACATCATTAGTTGCCCGGTTGATTCCATGGCCTGATTAGATTTCCAGTAAGCATATGCATGCATCCTCAAGAGGAGAAGTACATATAGGCGTCATTCATAGCTAATCCGAACTTCGCAAAGCTCGACTAATAATATAAAACAGAAAAAAGTTAAAGTAATTAGTACAAAAAAAAGGCAGCCAACAACGTCATAAACACAACGGACTCTTGTGTTCAATCTCGAAGAAACCTGCATACCCCACGGCCAGCGGTCGTGCCATATTTTTAAAGCAACCTGCACATGCCTCAACCTCAACAATAGCTTCACCTAAAAAAATGTGTCAACCAAAAAAAGAATTTTGCGACACAAGATCAACATTATTAATTAGTTTGCGACACAGGATCAATAGAATAACCCTTAATTAGTCTGTGGTGCACATGTGCAAGTTAGCGAATGCATGTGTGATAACTCCCAACTCGAGAGAATTTTAGACCAGCCCTACGCCCTCCATAGCAACCCAGGGAAGCCCGCCAATCATACGGACCGAAGTTGTTGGCTTTGTATTTCACGCATTTTTAGAGCTCATTTGTTGCATTTATCTTCATAATGTCCCATTGAACCAAATATGTGTCCAATATGCATGATTACTGGGTTTTGCACATTTCATTGTGAGCATTGCATATTTAATGTTTTACAGTTTTTACTAGTTTTATTTGTTTCTCGTGTCTAACGGGTGTTTTGGAGCAGTCTAGGACCAAGCATGATGAAAGGATCAAAGTTGGGTTCAATATTGAGGATTTCCAATACCAAACTTAGGCCTTTCGGAGGTCAAAAAATTATTATTATTTTCAAACTGCTCCAAATCAAGATCTAACATCGACGGGACGTCAGCGTTGCTCTTGCAAATTCAACAAGCCCAAAAACATCAAAATCGGAGTTTGTATAAGGAAATGGCGGCCGCTTTACCGAAGGAGGGTAAAATGCTAGACGACCAACCATATGACCGCACGCGACCATATGCACGCTTGTATGACAATTTTCCCTTTCAAATTGGATTCTTCACCGATTTCGTCCCCATTTATTGCCACATGGTCATTGGATTATAATGAAGGGTTTGGAAGAGGATAATGCTCATCTTGAGCCCTTGGATGACAATGTAAACAGAGGCGAAACTGAGAGGCCTTTATATAAGCACCTCCAATCCTAGGCGCCTCAACATCTCCATCATTCATCTACACATAGCCGTCATCCATCTTCATTGCTACTTGATAAGTCTCAAATGAATCTATAATTTTTTTTATTGTCTCGTGCTATTATAGATACATCTCAAATGTATCTACATTTTTTGATTGTCTCAAAGGTATCATTCTTATATAATTTTTATATTATTTTTATGGACTAATCTATTAATTTAGTTTCAAATGCGAGTTCACGTTTTCTGCTTGTTTGTGGTTCACAGGAAATCAGTATCTATGGAGGTCAAAATATGTTGTCGACTTAAAACAGTTTTTTTGGGAGACAAGAAACACAGGAAGCTTCAGTAGAGATCGAGACGAGCCACGAGGGGCCCACAAAGACAGGTGGCACAACTAGGGATGGGCACGCCCTTGAGCTTGTGGGGCCCCTACTTGCCGCCTTGACCTGATTCCACGGCCATAATTCCCTATAAATACCGAAACCTATTTTATTGTTATTTGATCTTCTAGGGTTTGAGGAGAGGGCCCCGATCTACACTTTCACCAAGAGAAATTTGATTTCCCCCACTAATACCTTGCAGATCTTGTTACTCCTGGGTGTATGGACAACCTAGACAAAAGAGGTCACCTCGGAGCCACATTCCATTATGGTGAAGCTTCATGGTGGTGTTGGGAGCCTCCAATTAAGTTGTGAAGAGAGCCCCAACCTTGTTTGTAAGGTTTGATTGCCGCCTTCAAGGGCACCACTAGTGGATTCACGGCATCTTGCATTGTGCCAGGGCGTGAGGAGAATACGGTGACTCTAGTGGCTTCTTGGGGAGCATTGTGTCTTCACGCCGCTCCAACGGAGATGTACCTCCCCCAAAGGAAGGAACTTCGATAAAACATCCTTGTCTTCATCGTCTCCACTTGCGGTTACTTGTTACCTTTACTTTGTGCAAGCTTATATTGTGTTTGCATCTTGTTCTTGCTTGTGAGCTTGTTATTGTGCTTGTCATATAGGTTGTCCACCTAGTTGCATATCTAGACAACCTATTTTATTGTCAAGCCTAATTTGATTAGAAGAGCTAAAAAATGGTAGTTGTCTATTCACCCCCTACTAGTCAACCATATCGATCCTTTCACTAGGTTGTGCTTAGCAGAGCAGTTCCTATAGATTTTTAGTGGTTAAATCTGAGGTACGTGATATGCATGTTGATACTAGTACTCCCTCCGTACCAAAATTCTTGTCTTAGATTAGTCTAGATACGGATGTATCTAATACTAAAACGTGACTTGATACATATGTATTTAGAAAAATCTAAGACAATAATTTTGGGACGGAGGGAGTATAATGGAATCTCATGATGCAACATTTTCTAAGAATATATTTCCTATGGAAGATATGCATATCCTACTAGTATTTCTACTGAGATATTTCCTGAATCTAGTGCAGCTGTATAGTATTTCAAAAAACCACATGAGAAAGTCCTTGAGAAGGATAACAATGAAGCACCTGTGAGGGGTAAGAGACTTAGGATTGCAAAATCCATTGGTAATGCTTTTATTGTATACCTCGTGAATGACACTCCCACGTCTATTGAAGAGGCATATGCATCTCCAGATGTAGATGATTGGAAAAGAAGCTATTCATAATGGGATAGACTCAGTTCTTTCTAGTGGGATATTAGAGCTACCTGATCAACCCTATGGTTGTAAACCTGTATGTTGTACTGAGTCTAAAAAATAAGCTTCAACTAGCTGGTGCTATTGGAAAGTACAAGACATGGATTGTGGCCAAGGGCTACAATCATAAAGAAGGGGAAGACTACGTTGACACCTATTCACTAGTCGCTAGATTGACCACCATTAGATTACTATTTTTCCTAGCTACCTCTTATGGTCTTATTGTTCATCGGATGGATGCGAAGACAACTTTCCTAAATGGAGAGTTGGAAAAGGAAATCTATATGGATCAGCTTGATGGGTTTGTGGTCAAGGGTGGGAGAAATGCATGCAAATTGTTAGTCTTTGTATGGCCTGAAACAAGCATCTAAGCAATGCATGAGAAGTTTGACATAACTCTACCTTCTACAGGCTTTGTCATTAATGAGGTTGATAGGTGTGTTCATTATTGCCATGGCGAGGCGAAGGTGTTATATTATGTTTGTATGTGGATGATATACTGATTTTTTGGTACAAACATTGGTGTGACCAATGAGGTCAGGCCTTCTCTATCATGAAGCTTTGATATTAAAGATCAGTGAGAAGTTGATGTGATTCTAAGCATAAAGCTGACTAAAACGGGAGTTGGATTACTTCGACACAATCTCACCAAGTTGAGAAGGTCTTGAGAAGGTTTGGCTTTATAGACAGGAAATCCTTCTCCAACACCTTATGATCCCATTGTGACACTTTGAAAGAGCACGAAAGAAACGACAAATCAATTAAGATACTCTCAAATTATCATGCACGCATGTATTTAGCTAGCACAACAAGATCATATCACTTTTGTTGTAAGCACACTAAGAAGGTTCATGTCAAACTCGGGTGATGCTCATTGGCATGCACTTGATAGGGTCTTACCACTAGTGTAGAACTGGGTTTTAGCGCCGGTTCATAAGGGCCTTTAGTGCCGGTTCCACAACCGGCACTAAAGAGTGGGGACTAAAGGTCCCTCCTTTAGTACCTGTTCATCACAAACCGACACTAAAGTGCCACCACGTGGCACGAGCCAGGCCCGGGTGCGTATAGGACATTAGTACCGGTTGGTAACACCAACCGACACTAAATGTTTTGGTTTATTTTTTTATTTTTCCATTAATTTTGTGTTTTCCATTTAATTCTTTTTTGTTTGCTGGTATTTTACGATACTATGTATTGTACACGTTATGCATATATATAAATAGATTTTCTCGTAGAACCGATCATATATATATATATATATCATTGAATGTCTCACAACCACCATTAATTATTCACACATACACATGTATATATATCTATATATATATATAATTTCTCCTACATGTTGCCTTGGTGCCTTCGGAGCACGATAATAAGTGGTTCATGGGGGCGGTAGCGGGTAATAGTATTCTCCTTTCGGATCTATGACCTGGTCGAGCAAAACTCCCGTTATTTTCTCTTGAAGTGCTAGTATGCGCTCCATTGTTAGGAGCTTCTCCCGCACCTCTTTGAACTGTTAAGAAGGAGATCAATATGCACGTGTATTAGTTGTGTGACTAGATATCGATAATGATGTAAATATTATGAATAGTGTTCTGGCAAACGTATCCATTCCTTTCTTTGAGATTTGCTCCTTTCGGACGCCATCATGCGAATGTTCTCGCAAACATAGTATGCACACAGATTATTCCCCGGAGCCTGCCTCAGGGCCTTTACAAGAATGGAATTTAATTAGATAATAATTAATCAAGCATGATAACTAATTAATGGTATTGAAACAAGAATTAAAGAGATGATAAGCTAGCTAGTAATACTTAATTACTTACCTTGGGTCGATACCAATACAGCTTTTGTTGCCATTTGCCTGGAGTCATCTTGATGAACTTTGCCCAAGCCCTGCCCGCCAACAAAGAAAATGAATAAAGGGGTTATTAAATAGTTGATATCAGGAAATGACGAACTAATTAAACAGGCCGAGATATAGTTAATAATGACTGAAATTACCCGCCGACTATTTCACGATGGCGAAGTCACTTTCTTCCTTAAGTAGTGAGTCAAGTACTCCAATTGTTTCTTTATCAACTTTAATGATTAACAAGATCCAGTGGAAACTGCATGCGCACATGTTTGCATGTCTTAATTAAGCGGGCATGTGCACAACACTAATCAACTAGCCTAAACCCTATACACTTAATTATTAACATCTAGCTAGCTAGTAAGCAAAAACAGAATTTATAGTACAAGACAGTGTGACTCACATGAAGTTGTAAGGAAGTAGTATATCTTCATTGCTATTGAGGTGCTTGAAGAACTCTAGCATGCTTTCCTCTAAACTTGCTCGACAACTTGGAATATTCCATGTGTACTCATTAACGGTATTAGGGTCAATGAACCCAATGCCATAGCGTCCAGATTTTTTCATTTCATACATCTTCATCCTGTATAATACCACAAAAAAGAATATAGTGAGGATAATTACAGGTAATGATTGATCAAAATGATCACTACAGCTAGATTGAGACTTAACTTACAGAAAGAAATCACTTACAGACAATAGCAACTGACGAGAGATTTGTCGAGTGCGTCTTGATTGTATAACTGAAATAGTTCTGAATACTCAAAGGACGGAGCTTTCTCATGGTAGTAATGCTCCTCCTCGACATTCACCATGAGGGACTCTCGATTGGAAATCTTGGTAATGTTCATGTACCACTGATGCAATTCATACATTCTCGTTGGGAGATTCTTGACCTCCTCGGGCTTGACCAAAGGTTGGCCGCGGACATATTGCCGTTTTATTTCCTCCTCTCTAAGAGGAGACATGGGCTCGATGTCGAGGAGTTGTCCAACACTGATACTGAGCATTTTAGCATTCCTTATATGCTCCTCGGTTATTAACAGATTGTTGAGCTGGGGAACGGTTTTCCCACAATAATATACGGCGCGCGTACTCTCATGTGTTGTTGGCACAACAAGCGGGGGGGGGGGGGGGGGGGGGTCGATTGCGCCGCCTGTTCTCCCAGCTGGGGAACGGTTTTCCCGCATTTTTTGGCAGCTGCTTGTTGGCTCTAGCTCGAGCTTGCTTCCCTCTATAGTTGTGCTCGATGTGCCTTCCTGAGTTGGCACTCATAGTCAGAGTCAACAGGCTTGGGAGCTGGTGCTCTAGCCATACAAATGAAGTGGTCAATCTTTTCCTCAGGCACTTTCTCCCTTGGCGGCGATGCCGGTTTCAGTCCAAATGGGCGTCCACTTGGGCCTTCACTATGGCTTTGTTTTGCTCCTCGGTCATGTTGTAAGGCCTCTGAGGAAGAGGAGCGAGGCTGCTTGGACCATATTTATATCGCTTGCCTCCGCCTGTACCTCCTGTACTACCTCGACTCGTACCGCTATGCACCATAGCTGTGGCGTGTCTCTTCTGCGATTGCTGAGGCGATGGAGACGGCTGACATGGCTGAGTTGGAGCAGGAGTCTGCTCACGCATTGGTGGACTTGGAGGAGCGGGAGTCTGCTGACACGGTAGCGGACTTCGAGGAGGAGTCGGCTCATGCATTCATGGACTTGGAGGAGTGGGAGTCTGCAGACACGGTGGCGGACTTCGAGGAGGATTTGGCTCATGCATTCGTGGACTTGGAGGAGCGGGAGTCCCCTGACTCGATGGCGGACTTCGAGGAGGAGTCGGCAGACGCGGTGTCGGTGGATTTCGAAAGACGATGCAATCCTTTCTCCATAGGATGATACGATGTATGGCCTCTCCTAGTGTGTGCTCGTCGTCACCTCCAGGAATGTCAAGGTGTAGCCCCGAATATGGGCCCACCACCTCATCAACCAAGACACGAGCATAGCCTGATGGAATCGGGGTGCAATGGAAGGTTGCTTCAGGGGTAATTGTAAAAGCAACGGCGTCCGCCGCCTTCATGGATATGTTCTTCATTTTGAAGTGTAGCTCACAGTTAGTGTTCTCTATGATGTCATCCACAGGGTATGTATCGAGCAGTGCGTCGCCCGGGGCGGAACCAACGCTGCTTCTCGGCATGGATGGGACAGTGCTACCCAATGCTGGACGATCATCCGCTTGCTGCTGCCGCTGCTGAGACCCCCTTTCCTGGCTAACTAAGTCGATCTGCTGCTGCTGCTGGAATTTGAGTGCCAAGTCTGCGTGCCTTGCTTCTAGGCCTTGAAGGCGTTATGCGTCCTTCTTCCTCTGCTCCTCCTCCAGCTTCCTCTTCTTCTCCTCCTCCCTCTTCTTTCTTGCACGGCTCCTGTAGTCGTCGTTCCATTCCGAAAAGCCCTCATACCAGGGAATAACGCCCTTGCCTCGTGTTCTTCCCGGGTGTTCAGGATTTCCCAGGGCGCGCGTAAGCTCGTTGTTCTCTCTGTTGGGCGTGAACACCCCCTTTCGAGCATCTTCTATTGCGTCAAGTAACTTTTGTGCGGCTCCTTTTAGACTTGCCTTCTTCGAAACCCCGCCCGTCTTCGGGTCCAACTCACCCACATGCGCATAGAACCAAGTTCTACACCTGGGGGGCCAGCTCCTAGTAACCGGAGTGACCCCTGCATCCTCCATATCTTGCTCAGACTTATCCCACTTAGGCATTGCCACCGCGTAGCCACCTGGCCCCAGCCTATGGAACTGCGTCTTTTTGCGGCATTGGCCTTGTTTTTTCTCGACCGTTCCTTAGATAATTCTGATTCCTTGAATTCCATGAAAGCGGGCCAGTGTTCTCTTTGCTTCTCCAGTGTTCCTGTGAATTCAGGAGTCTTCCTGTCTACAGCGAGGTAGTTGGCCCATATAGTTTTCTTGTGGGTGTTGAATGCAATTGCCATTTTCTTAAGAGCAGCATCCTTGACTTTCTACACATCTGCATCAGTGAAATAATCTGGTAGGGTGAAATGTTCCATCAGAGATTCCCAAAGATTGTCTTTTGCTCTGTCATCGACCCAAGTAACATCTGGACATTTAGTTTTTGGCTCTTTCCATTCTTGAATGGAGATCGGGAGTTGGTCCTTCACAAGAACTCCGCACTAACGAATGAACTTGTTCGCAGTGTTCTTAGGCGAAAGGGGTTCGCCAGAAGCTTTGATGGAATTGATGTTGTACTTTACACCCTCCTTCAACTTTTTGCCCGGGCCTCGCTTTCTCCTGCTGTCTGTAGAAGCAGATTTGCTCGATCCGGAGGGCTGAAAGAAGAAAGATCGATTTGTTAATATATCTTCAAATAAAAAAATATGTGATGATCACTAGATGCTTGCTTATAAATATACCTCGCCGATAGTCTTTGTTATTTCAAGATCAACATTGTCTATGTCATCATAATCATAGTTCATGACTTCATCAGCTCGGTCGTCCTGAGCGAATATCTTATCATCACCCTCCCCGGTATTGTTCAGATATTGGGAGCCGTCATCTGCTTCATTCAGATCATCTGGCCTGGTAGGGCTGCGTATGATCTCGAACATGGCCTCTTCTCCCTCTCTGCCGGTATTGTCCGCCATATCTTTTATTTAACACTAATCCAGAAGAAATATAAAACGATTTAGTATTCAAATTACAATGCATGGATGCAACCAATAAGAAAAAACTGAATCATATAGTACATAATATGCATCGTCTCGAATAATATATAATCTCGAATACATCGTCTCGAATAAAATATAATCTCAAATACATCATCTCGAATAATATATAATCTCGAATACATCACTGGCTAGGTAGCTAATAAAGATCGAATACTACAGGGCGTGGGCGGTGGACACCCAAAGACAAGGAACCATCACAGGATCATATCTCTGGTCATCTGCCCAAAGAACCTGCCAGGTATTGGAGAACCTGATGTCCATAGCAGCCATGTAGCGATGGACGTGCTCGTCCTCCTCCCTGACACGACGACGCACCACCTCCGGCGGGGTCGGCTCCCTCTGCACCGAATGTGGCCCACGCGAACGCCACCAAAGGAGATCAGGGTCAACGACAGGACCCGAGGCCGAGTTCCTCACCAAGCGGCGCGCCCCTCCAGGTAGCACCTCCCAGTGCCAGCCCGGCGGAGCCCATTCCCGGACATGGGTCAGCCGGACGTCGTGGCGAACAGGTCGACGGCGAGTATGCGGGTCGGGCATCGTCGAGAATAAATATTATATGCCCGCAAAAAGTAACATTTTTAAATGATTGGATTGTGATAACTAAAATTTTATATGCAAATTCTAACAATTTGACATTAATCTAATTCATCTAGCTAAAACTAACCCTAAAATTTCTAACATTTCTATAAATATAACTAACATTTCTAATATTTCTATAATTAAAAAACAGAAAAATTGATAACATTTCTATAAATATTTCTATAACTAAAAACATAAAAATTTATAACATTTCTAATATTTCTATAACTAAAAACAGAAAAATTGCTAACATTTCTATAACAATGTGTGTGTGTGTGGACATGGCGGTCGGGGCAGGAGCTCACCGGCGAGGCGCGGCGACGGGGGGCGACGACGGGGACGGAGACGGGCGGTGATGACGGGGATGGGGACGGGGCGGCGACGACGGGGATGGGGACGGGCCGGGCGGGGACGACGGGAGGACGGGACGCGGCGCGACGACGGGGACGACAGGGACGGCGACGGCGACGGACGACGACAGGGACGGCGACGAGGGGCGGCGGCGATGGGGCAGAGAAGAAAGAAGCAGAGGGAGAGATGAGAAACTGATTTTTTTGAAGTGTTTTCTTATATAGAACAACCTTTAGTACCGGTTGAAGCCACCAACCGGTACTAAAGGTCTGTTTTGGCCAGGCCAAGCGGCGGGAAGCGCACACCCTTTAGTACCAGGTGGTGGCTCCAACCGGTACTAAAGACACCCCTTTAGTACCGGTTTGAGCCACCACCCGGTACTAAAGGGGGTGCGCTGGCGCAGGTGCGGTGCGTCATGTTTAGTCCCACCTCGCTAGTCGAGGGGCGTCCGCACTGGTTTATAAGCCCCAGTGTGGTAGCTCTCTCGAGCTCCTATCCAAAGCAGGCCTACTGGGCCTAAATGTTCTGTGCTGCCCTGTGGGCCTACTGGGCCTTTACGGGCCTGCATCCTGGCCCAACAACAGGTTGGGTTTCTAGTCGTATGCAGGCCGCTGTGGCGCAGTAGGCGGGCTTTTTATTTTCTTATTTTTTTTGCTTTATTTATTTTTGAGTTGTTTTTTGCTGTATTTAGAGTTTCTTTGTGAATATTTTTGCTTTAGGTACAAAAAATTACAAACTTTCTATTAGTTCCGGTAGTTTACAAATTTGAATAGTTTAAATTTTGAATTATTTGAAATTTGTGTGAATCACTAATTTGTGAATAACTTAACTTTGAAAATAGATTTTTTGGTGATTCTTTTTTCTTATGTTTAATATTAGTGTGTTTTATCATTATATTCAATTTGGTAATTCTTAGGTTATTTAAAAAATGAAATGTCTTTGTAACGGATGAGTTTTCGTCCGAAACCCTGATACTTCGAAAGAGATTGTCCATTTTGTACACGAAGTGCATCCAATTTTTGTGGTAACCCTCTCTACTTTTTTGCACATGTTATGTGGGTGAAATTATGATACCATGCCAACTTTCAACCTTTTCTGAGTTCATTTGAAATGCTTTTCAATTTCAGGGTCATTTAGCTGAAAAAATCAGTAAATGCATGAAAGAATTTGTTTGCACATAAAATTTCTTCGCGTTTCAAATGCCAAAACACATAATTACCCTAACTATTACAGAGATTCCCTCCTGGGTGTGAAACACAGAAGAAAGTGATGATAGTGAAGCCGGTCACATCCCAGATCTTTGGGTGTGAAACTTTTTCTTCGCGTGTGTCCCTTTGCGCCATAGCCATGGAAAATCTTCATCATTTAACTGGATGCTCGGGTCAATATTCACTGTGAATGGAGCAATTTCATCAAACTTTTCATAATCTTCTGACATGTCTGTCTTGTCATCCACTCCCACGATGTTTCTCTTCCCAGAAAGAACTATGTGGCGCTTTGGCTCATCGTATGATGCATTCGCTTCCTTATCTTTTCTTTTTCTCGGCTTGGTAGACATGTCCTTCACATTGAAAACCTGTGCCACATCATTAGCTAGGACGAATGGTTCGTCTGCATACGCAAGATTGTTGAGATCCACTGTTGTCATTCCATACGGCGGGTCTTCCGTTACCCCGCCTCGTGTCATATTGACCCATTTGCACCGAAACGGGACCTTCAAACCACGTCCATAGTCAAGTTCCCATATCTCCTCTATGTAACCATAATATGTTTCCTTTCCTGTCTTGGTTGTTGCATCAAAGCGGACACCACTGTTTTGGTTGGTGCTCTTCTTATCTTGGGCGATCGTGTAAAATGTATTACCATTTATCTCGTATCCTTTGAAAGTCATTATATTCGAAGATGGTAACTGGGACAGTGCGTACAGGTCATCTTCAATAGAGGCGTCATGCATGGTACGTGTCTGCAACCAGCCGGCGAAACTCCTGGTTTGTTCACGTGTAATCCAGTCATCAGACCGCTCCGGGTGTTTGGAGCGTAGAAAATTCTTGTGTTCGTCCATATACGGAGCCACCAAGGCGGAATTCTGTAGAACTGTGTAGTGTGCTTCAGTGAGAGAATGTCCGTCCATACATATTTTTTGATTCCCTCCTAGCGTGCCTTTTCCATCCAGTCCGCCCTTATGCCGCGATTCAGGAACACCAATCGGCTTAAGGTCAGGAATAAAGTCAATACAAAACTCAATGACCTCCTCATTTTCATGGCCCTTGGAGATGCTTCCTTCTGGCCTAGAACGGTTATGAACATATTTATTTAAGACTCCCATGAACCTCTCAAAGGGGAACATATTGTGTAGAAATACAGGACCCAAAATGTTAATCTCTTCGCATAGGTGAACTAGGACGTGCGTCATGATGTTGAAGAAGGATGGTGGGAACACCAACTCAAAACTGACAAGACATTGCACCAAATCATTCTCTAACCTTGGTATGATTTCTGGATTGATTACCTTCTGAGAGATTGCATTGAGGAATGCACATAGCTTCACAATGGCTAATCGAATGTTATCCGGTAGAAGCCCCCTCAATGCAACCAGAAGCAGATGCGTCATAATCACGTGGCAGTCATGAGACTTTAGGTTCTGGAACTTTTTCTCTGCCATGTTTATTATTCCCTTTATATTCGGCGAGAAGCCAGACGATATCTTAATACTGAGCAGGCATTCAAAGAAGATTTCCTTCTCTTCTTTGGTAACAGCGTAGCTGGCATGACCCTGATGTATGCCGTCTTTTCCATGCATACGTTGCTGGTCCTCCCGTGCCTCAGGTGTATCTTTTGTCTTCCCATACACGCCCAAGAAGCCAAGTAGGGTCACGCAAAGATTCTTTGTCACGTGCATCACGTCGATTGCAGAGCAGACCTCTAGGTCTTTCCAATAGGGCAGGTCCCAAAATATAGATTTCTTCTTCCACATGGGTGCGCGTCCGTCAGCGTCATTCGGAACAGGTTGTCCGCCAGGACCCTTTCCGAAGACTACCTTCAAATCCTTGACCATATCATGTACATCAGCACCAGTACGGTGGCGAGGCTTCGTCCGGTGATCCGCCTCACCTTTGAAATGCTTGCCTTTCTTTCTTACGGGATACCTGCTCGGAAGAAATCGACGATGTCCCAGGTACACATTCCTCCTACAATTGTCCAAATATATAATGCCGGTATCATCCAAACAATGCGTGCATTCGCGGTATACCTTGTTTGTCTGTCCTGAAAGGTTACTGAGAGCAGGCCAATCATTGATGGTCACGAATAGCAAGGCCTTTAGGTCAAATTCTTCCCCCATGTGCTCATCCCACGCACGTACAGCTGTTCCATTCCACAGCTGTAAGAGTTCTTCAACTAATGGCCTTAGGTACACATCAATGTCGTTGCCGGGTTTCTTAGGGCCTTGGATGAGCACTGGCATCATAATGAACTTCCGCTTCATGCACAACCAAGGAGGAAGGCTATACAAACATAGAGTCACAGGCCAGGTGCTATGGTTGCTGTTCTGCTCCCCAAAAGGATTAATGCCATCTGCGCTTAGACCAAACCATACGTTCCTTGCGTCATCTGCAAACTCCTTCCCGTACTTTCTCTCGATTTTTCTCCACTGCGACCCGTCAGCGGGTACTCTCAACTTTCCGTCTTTCTTACGGTCTTCTCTGTGCCATCACATCACCTTGGCATGCTCTTTGTTTTGGAACAAACGTCTCAACTGTGGTATTATAGGGGCATACCACATCACCTTGACAGGAATCTTCTTCCTGGGGCGCTCGCCATCGACATCACTAGGGTCATCGCGCCTGATCTTATAGCGCAATGCACCGCATACCGGGCAAGCGTTCAAATCCTCGTACTCACCGCGGTAGAGGATGCAGTCATTAGGGCATGCATGTATCTTCTGCACCTCTAAACCTAGAGGGCAGACAACCTTCTTTGCTTCGTACGTACTCTCGGGCAATTCGTTGTCCTTTGGAAGCATATTCTTTATCATTACCAGCAACTTTCCAAATCCCTTGTCAGATACACCATTCTCTGCCTTCCATTGCAGCAATTCCAGTGTGGTGCCCAACTTTTTCTTGTCAGGTTCGCAATTCGGGTACAACAATTTCTTGTGATCCTCTAACATGCGCTGCAACTTCTTCTTCTCCAAATCACTTGCGCAGTTTATCTTTGCATCGGCAATGGCCCGACCTAGATCATCAGCGGGCTCATCTGATGCCTCTTCTTCAGCTTCTTCCCGCATTGCCGGCTCAGCTTCTTCCCCCATTGTTGTATCATCGTATTCAGGGAACCCATCATGGCCAGGATAGTTGTCGTCGTCCTCTTCTTCTTCATTGTCTTCCATCATAACCCCTCTTTCTCCGTGCTTGGTCCAAACATTATAGTGGGGCATGAAACCGGACTGAAACAGGTGGACGTGAATGGTTCTTGACTTAGAGTAATTGTTATCATTCTTACAGCCAACACATGGAAAGGCATAAAACCATCTGCCCGCTTGTTTGCCTCAGCCGCAAGCAGAAAAGTTTGCACGCCATTAATGAACTCGGGAGAGCATCGGTCATCGTACATCCATTGTCGGCTCATCTTCATTACACAACACCGAAAAGACCAAATTAATACAAGTTCATACATAAAGTTCATACAACACTTAAATGCAACAAACAAATAACTCTCTAGCTAAAGAATTTAAATGCAACAACAAATGCGATCAAGATCGTAACTAAGGTAACAATTGATTCAACAGCATAATGATACCAAGCCTCACTATGAATGGCATATTTTCTAATCTTTCTAATCTTCAAGCGCATTTTCTCCATCTTAATCTTGTGATCATCAACGACATCGGAAACATGCAAATCCAATTCCATCTTCTCCCCCTCAATTCTTTTCAATTTTTCTTTCAAATCCTCATTTTCTCTTTCAACTAAATTTAACCTCTCGACAATAGGGTCGGTTGGAATTTCCGGTTCACATACCTCCTACATACAAATATCTATGTCAGCTTGATGGGCATAATTTGTCAAAAACATGAAATGCAACAAATAGTTTTAAAAGAGAATATACCACATCCGAATCATAACCCGGAAAAGGGCCGACGGGGACGGATATCAAAACCATGGCACTATGTATAACAAACAACGTACGGGTAAGATAATTATACGAGTAACTATATATCCAAATCACACAAACATCAATTTTTTATATAAAACATTCATGAACAAGAGGCTCACCACAAGGTGGTGCGGGCGACGGGACGATGCGGGCAATCGACGGTGGTTACGACGGAGATTTAGAAGGCACTAAGTAAACCACACCTACATATGCAAACTAAGTGTTATTTTTGACCTCAAATTGCATATAAATCAAATACTAGCACATATATATAATTCCTCCCAAATTACTAAACTCACAAATCAATCACTATATAAAGCATTGCAAGAGCTAATCTAGCAATGAGAGGTGAAAGGACAAAGTTGCTAACCTTTGTGATCATTTGAATGGATGGGGGCCTTCAAATCTTGACAAATTTTGAGCAAAATGTGTGATGAGCTTGAGAGGAAGAGGGGAAGAACATAGAGGAGAGGGGAAAGGGGAAGAACAGAGCGAGCTCGGGTGGACGAAGGGTGTATGTAGGACGACATTTAGTACCGGTTCGGATACGACCCGGTACTAAAGGTGCTGGAGGGGCCCCGGACTGACAACATCCTGCCACCACTCACTTTAGTACTGGTTCGTGGCACGAACTGGTGCTAAAGGTTCGCCACGAACCGGTACTAATGAGAGTGGCCGCCTAGCCGTTGGAACCGGCACTAATGCACACATTAGTGCCGGCTCAAAACCAAACCGGCACTAATGTGCTTCACATTTGACCCTTTTTCTACTAGTGTGCGCTATCTAAGTGGTACAATGAGTTATGGAATTCACTATTAAGGGCATCCTGACATACTCGAATGATATAGCGATTCGAACTAGATTTCTGATGTTGATGTGCTCTATGGTACAAGTGGGTATGTTTTTACACACGGAAGTGTCGTGGTGTCATGAAGCTATTGTAAGCAGAGCATTTTAATGAGGTGAAGCAGAACTTACTGCTTTAGTCACAACCACTATTGAATCATACTGGTTGTGTGAACTCTTGATGGACTTGCCTGGTTGAACAATCGGTGCCAACTATTCTTATGAATTGTGAAAATCAGCAATTATCGTCAAAGTGAAGAATTCTAAGAATAATGTGAAGTTCTCAAGACACGTGAAGGGACGTTTGTGTTGGGGAACGCGGTAATTTCAAAAAAAATCATATGCACACACAAGATCTAGGTGATGTATAGCAACGAGAGGGGAAGAGTATGTCTACGTACCCTCGTAGACCGAAAACGAAAGCGTTATGATAACGCAGTTGATGTAGTCGTACGTCTTCACGATCCGACCGATCTCAGCACCGAACGTACGGCACCTCCATGTTCAGCACACGTTCAGCTCGATGACGTTCCTCGTGCTCTTGATCTAGTTGAGGCCGAGGGATAGTTTCGTCAACACAACAGCGTGATGACGGTGATGATGAAGTTATCGGTGCAGGGCTTCGCCTAAGCACTACGACGATATGACCGAGGTGGAATATGGTGGAGGAGGCACCGCACACGGCTAAGACAACTGTCAACTTGTATGTTCTAGGGTGCCCCCTACCCCCGTATATAAAGGAGCAAGGGGGAGGCCGGCCGGCCCTATAGGGGCGCGCCCCAAGTAGGATTCCTACTAGGAATAGGAATCCTATTCCTAGTAGGTTTTCAACAAGGAAGAGAGGGGGAAGGAAGGAGAGGGAGAGAGGGAGAAGGAAAGGGGGGCGCCGCCCCCCTCCCCCTTCCCTAGTCCAATTCGGACCCAACGGGGAGGGGGCACGCGGCCTGCCCTAGCCGCTCCTCTCTCTCTCTCCACTAAGGCCCATAAGGCCCATTGGGGTTCCGGTAACCCTCCGGCACTCCGATTTTATCCGAAACTTCTCCGGAACATTTCCGGTGTCCGAATATAGTCGTCCAATATATCAATCTTTATGTCTTGATCATTTCGAGACTCCTCGTCATGTCCATGATCACATCCGGGACTCCGAACTACCTTCGGTACATCAAAACACATAAACTCATAATACCGATCGTCATCGAACGTTAAGCGTACGGACCCTAAGGGTTTGAGAACTATGTAGACATGACCGAGACACATCTCTGGTCAATAACCAATAGCGGAACCTGGATGCTCATATTGGCTCCTACATATTCTACAAAGATCTTTATCGGTCAAACCGCATAACAACATACGTTGTTCTCTTTGTCATCGGTATGTTACTTGCCAGAGATTCGATCGTCGGTATCTCAATATCTAGTTCAATCTCGTTACCAGAAAGTCTCTTTACTCGCTCTGTAATAAAACATCCCGCAACTAACTCAATAGTTACATTGCTTGCAAGGCTTATAGTGATGTGCATTACCGAGAGGGCTCAGAGATACCTCTCCGACAATTAGAGTGACAAATCCTAATCTCGATCTATGCCAACTCAACAAACACCATCGGAGACACATGTAGAGCATCTTTATAGCCACCCAGTTACGTTGTGACATTTGATAGCACACTAAGTGTTCCTCCAGTATTCGGGAGTTGCATAATCCATAGTCATAGGAACGTGTATAAGTCATGAAGAAAGCAATAGCAATAAACTAAACGATCATAGTGCTGAGCTAACGGATGGGTCAAGTCAATCACATCATTCTCTAATGATGTGATCCCGTTAATCAAATGAAAACTCATGCCTATGGTCAGGAAACATAACCATCATTGATTCAACGAGCTAGTCAAGTAGAGGCATACTAGTGACACTCAGTTTGTCTATGTATTCACACATGTACTAAGTTTCCGGTTAATACAATTCTAGCATGAATAATAAACATTTATCATGATATAAGGAAATATAAATAACAACTTTATTATTGCCTCTAGGGCATATTTCCTTTAGTCTCCCACTTTCACTAGAGTCAATAATCTAGATTACATAGTAATGATTCTAACACCCATGGAGTCTTGGTGTTGATCATGTTTTGCTCATGAGAGAGGCTTAGTCAATGGGTCTGCAACATTCAGATCCGTATGTATCTTCCAAATCTATATGTCTCCCTCCTTGACTTGATCACGGATGGAATTGAAGCGTCTCTTGATGTGCTTGGTTCTCTTGTGAAATCTGGATTCCTTTGCCAAGGCAATTGCACCAGTATTGTCACAAAAGATTTTCATTGGGCCCGATGCACTAGGTATGACACTGATAACCCACACGTATAGGGGATCGCAACAGTTTTTGATAAGTACGAGTGTCGAACCCAACGAGGAGCTAAAGGTAGAACAAATATCCCCTCAAGTTCTATCAACCACCGATACAACTCTACACACGCTTGACGTTCGCTTTACCTAGAACAAGTATGAAACTAGAAGTACTTTGTAGGTGTTGTTGGATAGGTTTTCAAGATAATAAAGAGCACGTAAATAAAAAGTAGTGGCTGTTTAGGTAAAGACACAACTAAGTTAGTTTTAGTAAAGATCTTTTTGTTACGAGAAAGTTATTTGTCCCTAGGCAATCGATAACTAGACCGGTAATCATTCTTGCAATTTTATATGAGGGAGAGGCATAAGATAACATACTTTCTCTACTTGGATCATATGCACTTATGATTGGAACTCTAGAAAGCATCCGCAACTACTAAAGATCATTAAGGTAAAACCCAACCATAGCATTAAAGCATCAAGTCCTCTTTATCCCATACACAACAACCCCCTTACTCGGATTTTTGTTTCAGTCACTCACGCAACCCACTGTAAGCGAATCATGAACGTATTGCAACACCCTACAGCGGGGATCCCTCACGCTTGCGCGACACGGAGAGCACCATAGGACAGCACCAATAATAAAACATGCAACTCAAACCAATCTTGATCATCAAATAACCCATAGGACAAAACAGATCTACTCAAACATCATAGGATAGCCATACATCATTGGGAAATAATATATAGCATTGAGCACCATGTTTAAGTAGAGATTACAGCGGGTAAGAGAGAGGTTACACTGCTGCATAGAGGGGGGAAGAGTTGGTGATGATGGTGGTGAAGTTGTTGGTGAAGATTGCGGTGATGATGATGGCCCCCGGTGGCACTTCGGTGCCACCGGAAGCGAGGGGGAGAGAGCCCCCCCTTCTTCTTCTTATTCCTTGACCTCCTCCCTAGATGGGAGAAGGGTTTTCCCTTTGTTCCATGGCCTCCATGGCACGGGAGGGGCGAGAGCCCGTCCGAGATTGGATCTGTCTCTCTGCCTCTCTCTGTTTCTGCGTTATCAGATTCTACCCTTTCACCGTTTCTTATATTCCCGGAGATCCGTAACTCTGACTAGGTTGACATTTTAACATGATCTCTATCCAGATATTAGCTTTCTTGCGGCGAAAGAAGGAACCAACCGCCTTAAGGGGTAGCCACGAGGGTCAGGGGCGCGCCCAGGGGGGTGGGGCGCGCCCCCCTGCCTCGTGCCTCCCTCGGGCACCGTCTCGCGTGGATTTTTCTTCCCAAAAATCATATATATTCCAAAAAAAATCTACGTCAGTTTTTATCCCGTTTGGACTCCGTTTGATATGGATATTTGCCGAAACAAAAAACATGCAACAAACAGGAACTAGCACTGGGCACTGGATCAATATGTTAGTCCCAAAAATAGTATAAAAAATTGCCAAAAGTATATGAAAGTTGTAGAATATTGGCATGGAACAATCAAAAAATATAGATACGACGGAGACGTATCAGCATCCCCAAGCTTAATTCCTGCTCGTCCTCGAGTAGGTAAATGATAAAAAAGATAATTTTTGATGTGGAATGCTACCTAGCATAATCTTGATCACATATCTAATCATGGCATGAATATTAAGACACAAGTGATTCAAAGCGATAGTCTATCATTTGACATAAAAACAATAATACTTCAAGCCCACTAATAAAGCAATCATGTATTTTCAAAATACCAAGGCCAAAGAAAGTTATCCCTACAAAATCATATAGTCTGGCTATGCTCCATCTTCACCACACAAAATATTCAAATCATGCACAACCCCGATGACAAGCCAAGCAATTGTTTCATACTTTTGATGTTCTCAAACCTTTTCAACTTTCACGCAATACATGAGCGTGAGCCATGGATATAGTACTATAGGTGGAATAGAATGGTGGTTGTGGAGAAGACAAAAAGGAGAAGATAGTCTCACATCAACTAGGCGTATCAACGGGCTATGGAGATGCCCATCAATAGATATCAATGTGAGTGAGTAGGGATTGCCATGCAACGGATGCACTAGAGCTATAAGTATATGAAAGCTCAAACTGAAACTAAGTGGATGTGCATCCAACTTGCTTGCTCATGAAGACCTAGGGCATTTGAGGAAGCCCATCGTTGGAATATACAAGCCAAGTTCTATAATGAAAATTCCCACTAGTATATGAAAGTGATACCTCAAGAGACTCTCTATATGAAGAACATGGTGCTACTTTGAAGCACAAGTGTGGTAAAAGGATAGTAACATTGGCCTTTCTCTTTTTTCTTTTCTTTTTGTGGGCTTCTTTGGCCCCCTTTTTTATTTAGGCTTCTTTGGCCTCTCCCTTTTTCTTTTTTTGGGGACAATGCTCTAATAATGATGATCATCACACTTTTATTTACTTACAACTCGATATTACAACTTGATACTAGAACAAAGATATGACTCTATATGAATGCCTCCGGCGGTGTACCGGGATGTGCAATGATCTAGCGTAGCCATGACATCAAAAAAGGACAAGCCATGAAAACATCATGCTAGCTATCTTACGATCATGCAAAGCAATATGACAATAAATGCTCAAGTCATGTATATGATGATGATGGAAGTTGCATGGCAATATATCTCAGAATAGCTATGGACATGCCATGATAGGTAGGTATGGTGGCTGTTTTGAGGAAGGTATGTGGTGGGTTTATAGTACCGGCGAAAGTTGCGCGATACTAGAGAGGCTAGCAATGATGGAAGGGTGAGAGTGTGCATAATCCATGGACTCAACATTAGTCATAAAGAACTCACATACTTATTGCAAAAGTTTATTAGCCCTCGAAGCAAAGTACTACTACACATGCCCCTAGGGGATAGATTGGTAGGAAAAGACCATCGGTCGTCCCCAACCGCCACTCATAAGGAAAACAATAAATAAATAAATCATGCTCCGACTTCGTTACATAACGGTTCACCATACGTGCATGCTACGGGAATCAAAAACCTCAACACAAGTATTTCTAATAATCCACAACTACCCACTAGCATGACTCTAATATCACCATCTTTATATCGCAAAACTATTGCAAGGAATCAAACATATCATATTCAGTGATCTACAAGTTTTATGTAGGATTTTATGACTAACCATGTGAATGACCAATTCCTGTCATCTCTCTAAATAGATATAAGTGAAGCAAGAGAGTTTAATTCTTTCTACAAAAGATATGCCCACGCTCTAACAAATATAAGTGAAGCAAAAGAGCATTCTACAAATGGCGGTTTTCTATGTAAAGAGAAACAGGCAATCCAAACTTCAAATGATATAATGAAAAACTTTATCAAGGTATGTGCTTTGTGAAAGTCCAATTAAGTGTCTTGATATATCTCTATAGATCTTGATGCCCAATATATAAGTAGCTTCACCGAGGTCTTTCATTGAAAAATTCTTATTCAAGTATCCTTTTATGCTATTCAGAAATTCAGTATCATTTCCGATTAACAATTTGTTATCCACATATAATATCATAAATGCTACAGAGCTCCCACTCACTTTCTTGTAAATACAAGCTTCTCCAAAAGTCTGTATAAAACCATATGCTTTGATCACACTATCAAAGCATATATTCCAACTCCGAGATGCTTGCACCAGCCCATAAATGGATCACTGGAGCTTACACACTTTGTTAGCACCTTTTGGATCGACAAAACCTTCTGGTTGCATCATATACAACTCTTCTTTAAGATATCCATTTAGGAATGTAGTTTTGACATCCATTTGCCAAATTTCATAATCATAAAATGCGACAATTGCTAACATGATTCAGACGGACTTAAGCATCGCTACGGGTGAGAAGGTCTCATCGTAGTCAACTCCTTCAACTTGTCGAAAACCTTTCGCAACAAGTCGAGCTTTGTAGACAGTAACATTACCGTCAGCGTCAATCTTCTTCTTGAAGATCCATTTATGCTCTATGGCTTGCCGATCATCGGGCAAGTCAACCAAAGTCCACACTTTGTTCTCATACATGGATCCCATCTCAGATTTCATGGCCTCAAGCCATTTTGCGGAATCTGGGCTCATCATCGCTTTCTCATAGTTCGTAGGTTCGTCATGGTCAAGTAACATGACTTCCAGAACAGGATTACCGTACCACTCTAGTGCGGATCTTACTCTGGTTGAGCTACGAGGTTCGGTAGTAACTTGATCAGAAGTTTCATGATCATCATCTTTAGCTTCCTCACTTACTGGTGTAGGAATCGCTGGAACTGATGTCTGTGATGAACTACTTTCCAATAAGGGAGCAGGTACAGTCCCCTCATCAAGTTTTACTTTCCTCCCACTCACTTCTTTCGAGAGAAACTCCTTCTCTAGAAAGGATCCATTCTTAGCAACGATTATCTTGCCTTCGGACCTATGATAGAAAGTGTACCCAACAGTCTCCTTTGGGTATCCTATGAAGACACATTTATCCGATTTGGGTTCGAGCTTATCAGGTTGAAGCTTTTTCACATAAGCATGCCAGCCCCAAACTTTAAGAAATGACAACTTGGGTTTCTTTGCAAACCACAATTCATATGGTGTCGTCTCAATGGATTTCGATGGTGCACTATTTAACGTGAATGCGGCCGTCTCTAAAGCATAACCCCAAAATGATAGTGGTAAATCCATAAGAGACATCATAGATCACACCATATCTAATAAAGTGCGGTTACGATGTTCAAACACACCATTACGTTCTGGTGTTCCGGGTGGCGTGAGTTGCGAAATTATTCCGCATTGTTTCAAATGAAGACCAAACTCGTAACTCAAATATTCCCCTCCACGATCAGATCATAGAAACTTTATTTTCTTGTTATGATGATTTTCTACTTCACACTTAAATTCTTTGAACTTTTCAAATGTTACAGACTTATGTTTCATCAAGTAGATATACCCATATCTCCTCAAATCATCTATGAAGGTCAAAAAATAACGATACCCGCCGCGAGCATCAACACTTATTGGACCACATACATCAGTATGTATTATTTCAAATAAGTCTGTTGCTCGCTTCATTGTTCCGGAGAATGGAGTCTTGGTCATCTTGCCCATGAGGCATGGTTCACAAGCATCAAGTGACTCATAATCAAGTGATTCCAAAAGTCCATCAGCATGGAGTTTTTTCATGTGCTTTACACCAATATGACCTAAACGGCAGTGCCATAAATAAGTTGCACTGTCATTATTAAACTTATATCTTTTGGGTTCAATACTATGAATATGTGTATCGCTACTGTCAAGATTTAGTAAAAATAGACCACGCATCAAGGGTGCATGACCATAAAAGATATTACTCATATAAATAGTACAACCATTATTCTCTGATTTAAATGAATAACCGCCTCGCATCAAACAAGATCCAGATATAATGTTCATGGTTAACGCTGGCACCAAATAACAATTATTTAGGTCTAAAACTAATTCTGAAGGTATATGTAGAGGTAGTGTGCCGACGGTGATCACATCGACTTTGGAACCATTTCCCACGCGCATCGTCACCTCGTCCTTAGCCAATCTTTGCTTAATCCATAGCCCATGTTTCGAGTTGCAAATATTAGCAACAGAACCAGTATCAAATACCCAGGCTCTACTGTGAGCATTAGTAAGGTACATATCAATAACATGTATATCAAATTTACCTTTCACTTTGCCATCCTTCTTATCCGCCAAATACTTGGGGCAGTTCCGCTTCCAGTGACCAGTCCCTTTGCAGTAGAAGCACTCAGTCTCAGGCTTAGGTCCAGACTTGGGCTTCTTCACTTGAGCAGCAACTTGCTTGCTGTTCTTCTTGAAGTACCCCTTCTTCCCTTTGCCCTTCTTCTTGAAACCGGTGGTCTTGTTGACCATCAACACTTGATGCTCCTTCTTGATTTCTACCTCCGCGACCTTTAGCATTGCGAAGAGCTCGGGAATTGTCTTATCCATCCCTTGCATATTATAGTTCATCAAGAAGCTCTTGTAGCTTGGTGGGAGTGATTGAAGAACTTTGTCAATGACACTATCATTAGGAAGATTAACTCCCAGCTGAGTCAAGTGGTTGTGGTACCCAGACATTCTGAGTATATGTTCACTGACGGAACTATTCTCCTCCATTTTGCAGCTGTAGAACTTATTGGAGACTTCATATCTCTCAATCTGGGCATTTGCTTGAAATATTACTTCAACTCCTGGAACATCTCATATGCTCCATGATGTTCAAAACGTCGTTGAATTCTCGGTTCTAAGCCGTAAAGCATGGTACACTGAACTATCGAGTAGTCATCAGCTTTGCTTTGTCAGACGTTCTTAACGTCTCCAGCAGCATCTGCAGCAGGTTTGTCACCCAGCGGTGCTTTCAGGACGTAATTCTTCTGTGCAGCAATGAGGATAATCCTCAAGTTACGGACCCAGTCCGTGTAGTTGCTACCATCATCTTTCAACTTAGCTTTCTCTAGGAACACATTAAAATTCAACGGGACAACAGCGCGGGCCATTTATCTACAACAACATAGACATGCAAAATACTGTCAGATACTAAGTTCATGATAAATTAAAGTTCAATTAATCATATTATTTAAGAACTCCCACTTAGATAGACATCACTCTAATCATCTAAGTGATCACGTGATCTATATCAACTAAACCATGTCCGATCATCACGTGAGATGTAGTAGTTTTCAATGGTGAACATCACTATGTTGATCATATCTACTGTATGATTCACGCTCGACCTTTCGGTCTCAGTGTTCCGAGGCCATATATGCATATGCCAGGCTCATCAAGTTTAACCCGAGTATTCTGCTTGTGCAAAACTGGCTTGCACCCGTTGTATGTGAACGTAGAGCTTATCACACCCGATCATCACGTGGTGTCTCGGCACGACGAATTGTAGCAACGGTGCATACTCAGGGAGAACACTTATACCTTGAAATTTAGTGAGAGATTATCTTATAATGCTACCGCCGAACTAAGCAAAATAAGATGCATAAAGGATAAACATCACATGCAATCAAATATAAGTGATATGATATGGCTATCATCATCTTGTGCCTTTGATCTCCATCTCCAAAGCACCGTCATGATCACCATTATCACCGGCTTGACACTTTGATCTCCATCGTAGCATCGTTGTCGTCTCGCCAACTATTGCTTCTACGACTATCGCTACCGCTTAGTGATAAAGTAAAGTAATTACATGGCGATTGCATTTCATACAATAAAGCGACAACCATATGGCTCCTGTCAGTTGACGATAATTGTGTTACAAAACATGATCATCTCATACAACAATTTATATAATCATGTCTTGACCATATCACATCACAACATGCCATGCAAAAATAAGTTAGACGTCCTCTACTTTGTTGTTGCAAGTTTTACGTGGCTACTACGGGCTTAGCAAGAACCGTTCTTACCTACACATCAAAAACCACAATGCGGTATGGTGATTACTTTTTGATCTTCAGAAAGAACCCTGTTCATTGAATCTAATTCAACTAAAATTGGAGAAATAGACACCCACTAGCCACCTGTGTGTGAAGCACGTCGGTAGAACCAGTCTCGCGTAAGCGTACGCGTAATGTCGGTCTGAGACGCTTCATCCAACAATACCGCTGAATCAAGAATCAACTAGTGACGGCAAGCAATATGTATATACCCACGCCCACAACTCCTTTGTGTTCTACTCGTGCATATAACATCTACGCATAGACCTGGCTCGGATGCCACTGTTGGGGAATGCGGTAATTTTAAAAAAAAATCCTACGCACACGCAAGATCCATCTAGGTGATGTATAGCAACAAGAGGGGAAGAGTATGTCTACGTACCCTCGTAGACCGAAAACGGAAGCGTTATGACAACGCGGTTGATGTAGTCATACATCTTCACGATCCGACCGATCTCAGCACCAAACGTGCGGCACCTCCGTGTTCAACACAAGTTCAGCTCGATGACGTCCCTCGTACTCTTGATCCAGTTGAGGCCGAGGGAGAGTTTTGTCAGCACGACAGCGTGATGACGGTGATGATGAAGTTACCGGTGCAGGGCTTCGCCTAAGCACTACGACGATATGACCGAGGTGGAATATGGTGGAGGGGGGCACCGCACACGGCAAAGACAACTGTCAACTTGTGTGTTCTAGGGTGCCCCTACCCCCGTATATAAAGGAGCAAGGGGGAGGCCGGCCGGCCCTATAGGGGCGCGCCCCAAGTAGGATTCCTACTAGGAATAGGAATCCTATTCCTAGTAGGTTTTCAACAAGGAAGAGAGGAGGAAGGAAGGAGAGGGAGAGGGGGAGAAGGAAAGGCGGGCGCCGCCCCCTCCCCCTTCCCTAGTCCAATTCGGACCCAACGGGGAGGGGGCGCGCGGCCTGCCCTAGCCGCCCCCCTCTCTCTCCACTAAGGCCCATGAGGCCCATTAGTTCCCCCGGGGGGTTCCGGTAACCCTTCGGCACTCTGGTTTTATCTGAAACTTCTCTGGAACATTTTTGGTGTCCGAATATAGTCGTCCAATATATCAATCTTTATGTCTCGACCATTTCGAGACTCCTCGTCATGTCCGTGATCACATCCGGGACTCCGAACTACCTTCGGTACATCAAAACACATAAACTCATAATACCGATCGTCATCGAACGTTAAGCGTGCGGACCCTACGGGTTCGAGAACTATGTAGACATGACCGAGACACTTCTTTGGTCAATAACCAATAGCGGAACCTGGATGCTTATATTGGCTCCTACATATTCTACGAAGATCTTTATCGGTCAAAGCGCATAACAACATACGTTGTTCCCTTTGTCATTGCTATGTTACTTGCCCGAGATTCGATCGTCGGTATCTCAATACCTAGTTCAATCTCGTTACCGGCAAGTCTCTTTACTCGTTCCGTAATCCAACATCCCGCAACTAACTCATTAGTTACATTGCTTGCAAGGCTTATAGTGATGTGCATTACCGAGAGGGCCCAGAGATACCTCTCCGACAATCGGAGTGACAAATCCTAATCTTGATCTATGCCAACTCAACAAACACCATCGGAGACACCTGTAGAGCATCTTTATAGTCACCCAGTTACGTTGTGACGTTTGATAGCACACTAGGTGCTCCTCCGGTATTCGGGAGTTGCATAATCTCATAGTCATAGGAACATGTATAAGTCATGAAGAAAGCAATAGCAATAAACTAAACGATCATAGTGCTAAGCTAACGGATGGGTCAAGTCAATCACATCATTATCTAATGATGTGACCCCGTTAATCAAATGACAACTCATGTCTATGGTTAGGAAACTTAACCATCTTTGATTAACAAGCTAATCAAGTAGAGACATACTAGTGACATCCAGTTTGTCTATGTATTCACACATGTACTAAGTTTCTGGTTAATACAATTCTAGCATGAATAAAAAACATTTATCATGATATAAGGAAATATAAATAACAACTTTATTATTGCCTTTAGGGCATATTTCTTCAGTTTGAGGTTTGTCGGAAAATTGAGCAACTCTGTAACAATAATTGTTACATATGTTTAAATAGCTAAAAACCTGGCAGGTCCCTTTATAAAGAAACTATCACGAAATGTGATAGATACTGCATCGAGGAGATGAGTATGAGACATATGTGTTACACCATAGTACTAACCCAACCATTTTATCGAAGATATTGTGAATTAGGACCTGGGAAGAACAAGCCGTCGGTTAATATAAGAGAGTAACCTATAACCCTCTCTAGGCGAAGATGCAAAACATTCAGAACTATAAGAGAACTGTAAGGCAGGATGACAAGAATGCCTTAATTTCTTTCTATTGACTATGTAGCAAAGAAGTTGTCGTACAGAGCATTCTTGAAAGAACACACTTATATAAGCCTTGATTTTTATACGGTGTTCTCTAGTAAGCTCACAAAGAGACCAGAGAGTACGGCAATGCATTGTTTTGTATATATGTGTTGGAATGGTCTTGTAAATGCTACTCTCTTATGGAAGAGCGAGTGTGTACAACTCGTCAGCTCGCCGAGTTGTATACATCTATTTTACATCTGGTATCTGGCTGCTGTTGAATTTGACGCGGGGTTTGCCCATGCTGAAGTTGAGCACTCTGGACCTCATGTTGTACTTGATCTCCCCGTCATAGAGCAGCTTGCGGATGTAGTGCTCAAGATCTGAGCCGATGAGACGAAGCGTGTACTCTGACAGTGGAGCTCCCTGCAGTGTAACAGCAGCAGAATTGTACCCAGGTCAGCCCGACACTCCCATCAACGCGGCATGACTATGCATAGCCAGCACTTCTCGCTACGATGCTAGAGAATTCTGCTGTATGAAGCTGGTTTCTAAATTTTTGGTAAATGTAGCAGAATCAGATGGACATGAAAACGTTCGGTTTTGCCACGTGGCTAGTACTCACTACTCCCTTCATTCCTAAATATAGTGCGTATTAGTTTTCTAGGGAAATTTCTTATTGTAGTGCGTAGTTTGAGCTCAATCCAATTATGGACGAAATTAGCCCTCCACCAACCCATCAAACGCAGAGCCTCCCTCCCTTGTTTATTTGTTTTGGTATACATCAGATGGGACAGACCCAGATGACTGGAGGGTGCCGTAGTTTCTCTCTAATTTTCTATTCTACTGGCATGAAACCTCGAACAGAATGATTAGGGCTTTCTCGTCCAAAACTTATCGCCAACACATGCATTGGTATGTGAGCTGTTATCTATGCGCATTACATTTAGGAATGGAGGGAGTATGATTTCTCAGGGGAGCAGACGAGCAGTGTGCACGAATGGGATGGCCAGTTTACCTCGTAGTGGTCGACGAGGTTCTGGAACTCGTTGTAGACCATCTGGCATGTCTCGTCGGTCCAGACGAACTCCTCGGTGGGGTCGAGCATGAGCGTGAGCTTGTCCGTCTGCGTCTGGTCGAACGCGTTGGTCTCCGGGTCGATGTACGCGGCGTAGATGCGCACGTGCCGCGTCGTGCAGCTCAGCCACTGGCTGCCGTACTCCCGCCCCATGTTCTTGCTCTCCGCCCGCGGCTGCCGCGGGAGCGACTGCGCGGGGCCCTTCGCCGCCGCCGCCGCCGTCGCCTGCTCCTCCTGCAGCGGGGGCACGGTCGCCGCGGGCTCCTCCTCTTTCACCTCCTGCTGGGCTCGCACCGGGGGGAACCGGACGCTACGTGGCGCAGTTTTGGCGCCTGGGCACCGGCTCTGGAGCGCGAACTTTGCCGCCGGGGAGAGGAACGACGAGGCCGCCGCGGTCGCCATGCTCTGGTGGCCTCCGTTTTTTGCTTGGCTGGGTAGTGATCTTCTGGTTCGCGATGGCTGGCTGTGTATTTGCCGCTGCTGTGTGCGCGGGAGCCACACGAAGGTCGCTGTGCCTCCGTGTGACTAGTGTGGATAAGGGTTATTTTCGCCACTCGCTGCTCGCCAGAGCTCTTTTTAGCCTAGCTGCCTGCCAGAGCCATACGTCGCCTACTGCGACCTGTTACAAAGCATCGCCTCAAGGAGTCTCCTTAGTGGGCCAGCACAGTCGTACGGTTTCACTTTCTTTCTTTGGTTTGTTTCGTTGTTTTTTCTGTGTTTATCACTAGTTTCTCTGTTTTTTTAGTTCATTTTAAAATTTCTTTTCCTTCTTATTTTTTTCAACACATGTAGTTTTTCCAGTACACATTGCCCCATTTTTCATACACGTGTGGAACATTTATTTGATACACATTGAAATTTCTCAAATACATAATGTACATTTTTAAGCACATTTTTTAAGCACATGTTTGGAACATTTTTCTTGAATATGTGTTAAATATTTTTCAAATACATGTAGATATTTTTTAATGACACGATTTTTTTTCAACAACACGAATATTGTTTTTACATTGTATAAACATTTTTCCAAACTATCACAAACATATTTTTGAATGCATTATTTTTTTTAAATGTCAGTTTTTAATGACACAAAACATTATTTTTAAACTATGCGAACATACTTTTTACATTGTATAAAGAGTTCCCAACAATGCGTGAATATTTAAAAAATGACACGTACATTTTTTTAATGCTATCAACATTTTTAAAAGTTATGCAAACACCATTTTATACATTTTGTGTTTAAATAAATTAATTCTTTAAACATATATTATAGTTTCATAAAAAATTGAAATGTAAACAGAAATAAAAAAGGATAAGAAAAGAAATAACGAACCTAACACTACTTGGATTGGCCCATCGTACGCTAGCTTGAGGCGATGCTATGCTCCAGATCGCTGAAAGTGATATATAGGAGTGCCCCGCGCTGCTGGCCGAAAAGCAAATTGCTTCCAGGGCTGCCTTAGGGAGAGCAACTAACCAAACGGTTACACATTTGGGGGTTTCCCGTAAGGGTCAGTTGTTTTTTGGCCTGGGTGCGCGTCAAGTGATGTGTCCAGCCGCCGTAACATGTCGCATGCTGGGCGTTTTCTTTGAATTTATGTTTTTTATTTTTCTGCAGGCATTTTTCTGGTTTTAGATGGGTTTTTCCAAGATTTTTTGGCTTTTTGGCTTTCCCTAGGATTTGAAGATTTTTTGTTTTGCAAAGCACAACTGTGTTTCTTGGAAAAAAACTGAGCTCGAGAAGCGCAGGTATACTTGGTGTGGAGGCATAGATTTGCTTCCGTGGAAAGAACAATTGTGCTTGTTGAAAAAAAAATGTCCCACAAGAAGCATAGAAAAAAATGTGCTTTCATGAGAAGGATTGCTTCCGCGAGAAGCAGAATTCGGAAGAAAAAATTGCTTTCTTGAGAAGCACATTTTTTGTTTCTCGTGAAAGAGAAGATTTGCTTTCGCGAGAAGCACACTCAAAAAGGGAAAAGCACAACATGTGCTTCTCTGAAAAAAAGGAAAAAACACAACCAGTGGTTTTAAAAAAGTGAAAAATCACAACCATGCTTTCAGAAAAAAATCATTTATTTGGTATTCATTTTTTGCACGAACCATTTTTTTTGTTTCTGATTTTGTAATGAAAAATAAAAAGTTCATCGAAACATATTAACATGAAATCTAGATCTTCGACACGAGAAATCCAATGGTTCGGTATTTAGACGCACTGTTCAAGAGATAAAATATTTTTGATAAACAAATTTACAAAAAAAAAGAGAAAACTATCCAGTTGCAACAAGTGGCGCGCATGCATTGTGCCGCTTGTCAATGCCTGGAAGGTGAGGAGTAGGGGGCTGCAAACATGTCGAGTACGAGCGAATTGGAGTGGGCTCAACTCAACTTATGCTACAATCCAAGCGAGCTCAACTGAGGGAAGCTCAAGATAGAGCGGTAGAAAATGATTGGTGCTCAGCTTGTACTTATCTTAAATTGATCTCGAGCTAAATAATATTATTATTTTAGGGTATTTAACATTTGTGTCCCTAACTCGACCCACTACTCAGATTTGCTCCTAATTTTAAAGGATGCTTAAATTTACCACTATGTTGTTAGGTGGCCTTGCAAAAATGCCCTTCCGAACTGTTTTCGTCCGGTTCAAAGGCCGTTGACTGTTTTCAGAGCGTTAGCTGGACATTATGCCCCTGTCTCTATGTGTTACATACACGTCGGACCCACTTGAAAAAATAAAAGGAAAAGACTATTTCTCTCACCCCTCTGTTTGTATCACTTACATGTGGGCCAACCAAAAAAATAAAATGAAAAGTCTATTCTCTCTCCCTCCTCTGTCTCTCTCGCCTCCAGCGTGCACAGAATCGACGGCAGCATGCGTCGGTTGCCCGTAGCAGGCTCGCCGGCATGGCAGCTCTGCGCTCACCATCGCTCCCTTGCGCTTGATTCGCGCTAGTTGGGCACACAGGCGGCCACCAGATCCAGTTCCCGGCAGAGTCAAGCGGCGGACGGCGATGGTTGTCACGGGAGCTCACCGAGGACCTCCTAAGCACAAAATTGACGAGCGCGAAGGAAGAGGGAGCTCGAGGAGGGGCTCTCAGTGCCAGGATTTGGAGAGGGTGTGCCGGAAGCGATGACATCAACCTCGGAAGGCCAGCGGCGCTCATCACCGGAGATGAGGAAGGGGAGGGAGAAGCACCAAATTGGCTGAGGGGAAATGTGTGAGAGCTCGATTGGATGCTAGTGGCCTCTATTTGCTGAGCCCTCGTGCCCTCTGACCCTCTCGCGCCGAGCGCCGCCTGTCGCCGCCTCTCGAGCTCACTGCTACCGGTCGTCCGGACCACCCCACGCCCTCCGTCCACCTTAGTCCACTTCTGCTACCTGCCGGGAACCTCGCACAGCTGCTCTGCAACCCCTAGCCAATCCAGCTCCATACCGTACATCGCCGCCGGCCTTCACGCACACGCCGGTGTTTAGTAGCCGTGGTTAAGACCTATAGCCTAACATATATACACTGTTAAGTGTGCCACTCACTCGTGGGCCTTCTACTAATAAAACAATTAAACCTATTAAGAGATAATGACATGTGCCCCGTGCTGACTGGTCTAACTTTGACTTAATTTTTCCATTTATTTTTTAGAGCGGGCCCCACATGTAGGTGATACAAACAAAGGTGTGAGAGAAATAATTTTTTTCTTTTATTTTTAAAAGTGGGTCCCATGTGTAAGTGAGACAAGGGCAAAAATGTTCAGCTAGCACTCAGAAAACGGTCAAAGCACTTTGATCGGACAGAAACTACACGGAAGGGCATTTCTGTAAGGCCACCTAACGGCAGAGGTGCAAATTTGAGCATGCTTCGAAATTAAGGAGAAATCTGAGTAATGGGTTTGAATTAGGGACACAAATGTAAAATACTCTATTTTTTTAATCAT
Source organism: Triticum urartu (assembly GCF_056163025.1). Lineage (NCBI taxonomy): Eukaryota > Viridiplantae > Streptophyta > Magnoliopsida > Poales > Poaceae > Triticum > Triticum urartu. Next base: position 615,131,795 of record NC_141874.1, on the reverse strand, counting down.
CCAAGACAATTTTTCAACAAGTCATAACAAAACATAAGAAACCACTATAAATATTATTCCAATCAAAATAATTATAATATAAAAAATAAGATGGTTTGACCTATTCTCTCTCCACTGAAGACTAGTATTTAATAGCAAGACTTCATGGATGAACTAGTATCAAGAGAAGAAAATTAATGTGTTGCTCAAACTTTAGCCAAAATAAACAAGATATTTAATTTAACACACGGCTGGCCATGTACCATGCCGGGACCTAAATTTTCTCCATGCTTAATCAAGTTTCCATATTTGATACTACATAAAAAAATCATATACAACATAAATGTAATAAATTGTCCAATTTCCTTTGAATATATATTAGGATTATTTAATCATGTTATTTCGAGCTAAAATCGAGCGAGCCAATATTGTCTTTGGCTCAAGATCAGCTCGTTTCTCCATTGAGCTACGTAAAGTGCTCATACTCAACTCATTTCTATTTAAATGCATCTCGAGTCGAGTTAAAAGACGTGTTGATCTCAAACAGCTCACGAGCCTTGAGCTTTTCTTGTAGGCTCTAGTGAGGAGTGACCTTTGCAAGGGCTAGCCCTTAACCAGCGATTTCGGTGTTTGGGCGAGGAGAACGAGACATACATTGGGCCTTCCGGGCTTACAAACATATTGGGTTGTGTATAATATATAATTATTTACTGATCCTCAAAGAAATATTTATTTAGGTGGAGAATGTGTATAATTGGCAGGATGCGTATTAGGCACACGTAATCGTGTCACGTGGAAATTTGGCTAATAGTTCGTTCCGGACTAGTTTATCCAAACACTTTTCTTTCTTCCTCCAAAGGTGATCTCGCCTTCACCGCCGGCCTTCGGCGGCTCCCCTCCGTCGATGGTTTCGGTCGTCGGTGGTTAGGGGGTCGTCGGATCCACGTGTATGGATCGTTTTTAGGCTCTCGTAGTTTAGGTTTTTAGCCTGTCCATCGTCTTTGCTTCGGCGGCGATGATGGTGGTGCTGAATAAAGTTTTTTTAAATCCTACTCTGACGAGGCGATCGATCCTATGGTTGGGGATGGATTTGGAAATCAGTCTGTTCAAGCAAGGATGGTGTGGCGGCAACGGCATCCTGGACATGTGTCCTCGGGCTCCGCTGTTGCGACGGCATTTGCTCCAGCGCCGGTGCGGAGCTTGTGAGGTAGTCTAGGAGCGGAGGCAGACTGTGGTCTGCATCGCCGGTATCTGAAAGATAGTGGATCGTATGTTGGGTTCGTGGTTCATGGATGGCAGGTATCGTGTTCTTATCGAACGTCTTAATCATGTGGGGGTGCCTGATCTAGAGTTTGATAGCGCGTCTAGGGTGTTTTCCGAGTCGGATTCGTTCAATGGTAATGGTTTCGCTTGGCGAACCACCTTGGATGTCAGCAAAGCTACATATCAGTGATGGAACTATGTCGAGCTCGAGTATGGAGGTGATCTGTCATCTCTTTCTTTCTTTTGATGACTGGTATGGTGGTGCCAAAGGCAGGTGACAGACATTGATGTCAAGCTTAAATGATTCTTCAGTCTTGTTTATAATTTTACTTCTTGGATGATGTTCCTTTGTGCAAAGCCTAGTATTATGTTGTCTTTTTAGTTTTGCCAGGTCAGTTTGTACGTGACTTGTACTATGATTCTTATCCTTATGATATACTACCTCTATTTCTAAATATTTGTTTTTTTAAAGATTTCAACAAATAACTACATACAGAGCAAAATGAGTGAATCTACACTCTAAAATATGTCTATATACATCCGTATATGGTAGTCTATTTGAAATCTCCGAAAAGACAAATACTTAAGAACGGAGGGAGTATAAATGAGACATGTATTACCATAAAAAATTTATGTCACACAGATACTACTAGACCAAGACTCCAGATTAAAGCGAACCAGCCTATGGTTGGATCGTTAGATGGACAGCCGTATCTCCAGCCTACCAGGGTTCAAGTCCTGGTGCTTGCATTATTTCTGGATTTATTTTAAAGTTTTCGGCGATTCGCTTTTAGTGGGAGGAGACGTTCCCATCAATGACGAGGCGCCTACGGTAACTTCGTAAATCTCATGATGATATGCCGGCTCAGTCTCTCGAAGGTGCTTATAGGGATATAGTGTGCGTATATGCATTCATAGGGGTAGGTATATGCACGCGGCAATGTACCTTCCAAACTCCATGTGAGTTTTATCTTCAAACAAAAATTATGCGTGTGAACTAATGATGTGAACTTCACTTGTGAATGCACAATTAGAGAATCAAGTGTCTTTTTGAGCGCAGCAAAAGCAGCGAATACACAACAACTTCTCCCTCGGTCTTGTAGATACATCCGTATCTAAAATTTAATACGAGTAATTTGGGATCAAGGTAATATCTATTTGGGATCAAGGTATCAACATGTGGAGCCCATCAGGATTTAAGTACTAGATTTGACATTGGTGCTCGTATTATTTCTGAATATATTTCAGACTTTCAACTATGTTTATTTAGTCGGAGGAGACGTTTTCGTCCATTGCAAGACGTCTGTGGTAACTTCATGACCGTGTGCTCGTGTATACGAGCGACTTTGATTGTATTGTGTTAAAAAAAAGACATGCACACCGAAAACCTAAGCATTACGGCCCAACAATGAATGTGCAAATCAAGGTCATGAAGTACATTTTGTTTGCAATCTAAATGAATCAAATCATGCTTGTATACAACAACAATTCCACCCCCATTTCTCGCAGGATCATCCCTACGAAGCACTAGCACGAGAACTAGAGATGCACGTTCATCTACACCGTGTGCTTGGCAAGGCAAGCAGGTGGAGCAAGGGGCACCACGGGAAGGTCCTCGCAGTTGCAGATCTCGATCACGTTCCCGTCCGGGTCGTGGAAGAAGAGCTGCTCCACCGTCGTCTCGCCGTCCCGCACCCTCGTGGTGACCACCTCCAGGTTCATATCGCGCAGCCTCGCCTTCGTCAGCGCCATGTCCGAGCACTGCCATTTCCAAACCGCGCACCACGGGTCAGAGATTAATCAGCGACGAGGGTGCCCGCAGCTCTCCCCGTGCTTGATCTGCACTGACCTGAAAGGATATGTGGTTGCCCTTCGGGTTGATCGCCGGCGACCTCGGAGGCGCGTCGCAGCCGGCGCTCCGCTGCAGCAGGTGTATGCCCATGCCGTATCTATGCATCCTGCGACGAGCAACATCCCGCATCAGCGAACACACGCTGTTTTTTACACGACGCGGCAAGAAGCATTTGAATTTGCGCGTCCTCACCATGCTCCCCCGAAGTCCAGGGACGCCGGGCGTTGGATCAGCTGGAAGCCGAGCACGCATCGGTAGAAGTCGACGGAGTCCTCGACGGACGTGCACGAGAAGGCGACGTGGTTCAGGCGGACGAGCGGCAGGGCGGGTTCAGGCTCAGGCTGCTGCTCCTGAGCAGGGAGGTCCATGTAGGAGCTGGGACGATTGTATTTTGGGTGGTGTACTGATGAATAATTTCAGTGCATTCGATTGCGGTCCTGTCCGTATTTATACACACATACTGTACATGCCACATTTTGGGTCGGTATGTACACGCGTACATGAGGAAGTGTGTGTCTTAACGCAAACGCGGATTCAGGATATCAGTGCGGGATCCCGTCCTTCGGGGAGGAGACTTGACCGCCACGAGGGGTCGATCTCAATCTCCTTACTCGGTATCCATCGACCTGTTGCCGTGCTGGGCATCTTACAGGCAGGCACGTCACCTTCTCGTGCACGTTTGCGGTTTGCAGACACAAAATCCACGAAATTGACCAAATCAATACTCAGCAACTCGACGCTGCTGGTTTACAGGCAGGCCGGGACGCGGATTCTCGGATCCTCTCCCAGAAACTTCTCTTTATATAAGCATCTACAATCGGGCTCCTCAAACCCCCACTATACGTTCGGGCGGATAGTTCGATCAATGACCGATCACTGTGACCGCTCCTCAAAGCGATCCTATACATCCGGACTGACGGACACCATATATCCAGCTCATATTTTTTGAGACGGATATGGGAGGTCCAGGCGCGCTCGTCATGTCAGATCTGATAGACAAGACTCGCGGGGCTTCCTATCTGCCGCATTCTGTGACAGAATGTCGATGCTTCGCACAGGTTACTTTCCGACTGGGCCGGCCCAGGCAGGCACAAACGCGATGCGTTGACTAGGATTCAATCTCGCAACCGCCCTCTTGTCAGGTAGCTAGCCACTACGTCTGACTCACATTCATGGTCAAAAGGCAATGTGAATTCTTTAGAACTAGTCACATAGTCACACAGGCAAATCGGGTTAGTTTTCCTTTTTTTAACTTTTCTTATAAATTTTGATTATATTTTTCAAAAATTGCGAACATTTTTGACAGAACACACACGAGTTTTCAAGAAATGTTAGCAACTTTTCTAATTTCTAACAAAATTCTAAAAACAGGAACAATTTTGAAGTTGTGGAATTTAACAAAAAGCAGGGTCATATTTTAAAATTACTACCAATTTTGATAAACACGAACAAATTTCTAGAAAATGTGATTTTTTTTTATTTGTGGACAAAAAATTAAAAACAGGAACATTTTTTGAATTTGTCAACAAATCTTGGAAAAACAGGAACAATTTTTGACAATCCGGAACAAGTTTTGACAAATTGAAAACAATTTTTGAATTTATGATCATTTTTGAATTTGTGAACAAATTTTGAGAATATGAACATTTTTTAATTTTGAATTTTTCTGAAAACGGATACATTATTTAAGAATCATGAACAAGTTTTGAAGCTGTGAACAATTTTTGAATCTGCAAACAAATTTTAAAATGGATTTTTTTTAATTTGTGAACAAATTTTGAAAAAGCAGATCATTTTTTTGAAAACACGGACATTTTATGCAAAAAGTGACTTTTTTGCATCTGTTAACAAAATTTAAAACTATGAACAAAATTAGGAAAAAGCATTATTTGAAATTTGCAAACATTTTTAATTTGTGAACAAAAGTTTAAAACAAATTTTCGAAATGTGAACATTTTTTGAAAAGAGAACACTTTTTGAAAATGCAAACATTTTTCTAAAATTGTTATTATTTTTTAATTTGTGTACAAATATTAATAACAGGGTAATTCTTTAAACTTCTGAATATTTTTTGAATTTTACTTTTTTTCTTTTAAATTCTAAAAAAGTAGAAACAAAAAGGCCAGAAGAAAAAGGAATTAGAAAAAATTTGAAAAAAATGAAATAAGTAAAGAGAAAAGGAAAAATGAAAAGCGAAAAACTGAAAGAAAGGAAAAAGGAAAAAAACATAAAAGGCTAAAAATTTAAAAGTAAATTAAACCGGTTCAGGAACCTTCTAGAAGGTTCCCAGAATGGTCAAGAATCTACTAGAAGGTTCCCAAAACCGGATACTGCAGTGTGTGTGTACGTTAGGAAATTGGGCCGGCCCATCTTGATAGCCAGGCCTCTCGCAATCAACCAAGTGTGGAAACCAGCGACAACTTGACGCAACGAGTGTCCGTTAGGATTTTCCAACACTTACCATAATTTTCATCAAATTCCCTTGACCTTGTGAGACCAACCCTTTCCACTCCTCTCTCTCCCACGTCCGTCCTGGCCCTCCCCTAGTTTCGGTGTCACCATGGCTCCATCACCGCCCCGACCCTTGAGCACCACCCCCACCGCCACAAAAGTCCTCCCTGGCCGTCTCGTCGCCTCATACGCCGATGTGCTATGTCCGACTATTCTCGGGCTGCACTTTGCCCAATGTGTTTGACAAATTGTCTGAGCAGTTTTTTTTCTTTTGTAGAAAAAACGATGAATTCAAAGGGTCCATCGGATGAGGAGTATCGAAACACGGAGCATCGTAACATGGAGCTTGATGAATTAATTTGAAATGAGTTCTCCGATTCATCAAATTCGGATGAAGATGCCGAGATGATGATGATCATGAGCGTCCAGAGGAAATGGATAAGGAGGTGGAGCACATTCTGAACTTCATGGGTTCTATCAAAGGGAGACGAGATCTAAATTGGGATAGGGTCACTGGGGCATGGCTGCTCTACAAGGAGTGCTTAAAACCCAAACCAACATTCTCTAATATATGATTTCAACGACGCTCCCGTATGCGTAAACCCTTATTCTTGCGTGTGGTGGAGGGAGTGGAGGCACATGATCGCTAACTCATGCTAACCAGAGATTGTTGCCGACAACTCTCATTCTCTCCTAAGCAAAAAATGCAAGGCTGCTCTAAGGATGCTTGCATTAGGTACCGCCGCGGATGCCATTGATGAGATGGCCCGGATGAGGTAGAACACATGCCTAAACACCACTTTGAGATTTGCTTTCCCCATGGTGGAGGTGTTTGGAGCAGAGTATTTGAGATGACCAAATGTGCAAGATACAGAGAGGTTGATGGCTATTGGAGAGACAAGAGGTTTTCCAGAGTATTTTATGTTTGAACTATGCATTTTCTCTTAGAAAAAATGTTATTCACATGTGATATTCATGTGTATGATCGGCATGCATGGATTTGAGGGTTTAAATATGAGGAGTGTGACTATCGGCGGGATATATGAGGGGTCGTCCGACGCTGTCCATGGTCGCGTTCGGGTGTTTAGGGGGCTGGATTTGCCAAGTCTGGCTATAGATGCTCTTAGAGTTTGGACGTGTTTTCTATTTGTGATTGTTTATGCGCAACCAAGGCTCGAGGACGAGCTTGTCTATTACAGTCAAATTATACCCCCCCACACACAAAGGTAAATTCCTAGCATCTGCATCATTGATGCACACAATCATCTTTACTAAAATGGGATAGATTAGTCCATTCGAGGGACATCTGGTAGGAAATAGAGTAGACTAGGATGCTCGTCGACGTGCTGGATGGCGATGGCCGCGACCTTTTCTCACGCGATAACCAACGGCTGAGGCCTTCCTTTTTGGGGAGCGTTGCTTCTTAAGGTGGCCGACTGTTGTGGCCGTCTGTTTCAAGGGGTGAAGCTTTATACGGATGTAGATGTCTCTGGCCGACTATGGTGGTGTGATACGTCTCCAATGTATCTATAAGTTTTTATTGTTCCATGCTATTATATTATCTGTTTTGGATGTTTTATATGCATTAGTATGCTATTTTATATGATTTTTGGGACTAACCTATTAACCTATAGCCCAATGCCAATGCCAGTTTCAGTTTTTCCTTGTTTTAGAGTTTCGCATAAAAGGAATACCAAACAGAGTCCAAACGGAATAAAACTTTCACAATGATTTTTCTTGGACTAGAAGACACCCAGGATACTTGGAGTGCAAGTCATAAGAGCCACGAGGCGGCTACAAGGGTGGAGGGCGCTCCTAGTGGGGTAGGGTGCACCCCCCGACCTTGTGGGCCCCTCGGTGACCCCCTGACCTAGATCTTCCTCCTATATATTCTCAAATACCCCCAAAACTTTCAGGGGAGCCACGAAACCACTTTTCCACCGCGCAACCTTCTATACCCGTGAGATCCCATCTAGGGGCCTTTTCCGGCATCCTGAAAGAGGGGGATTCGATCACGGAGGGCTTCTACATCAACACCATTGCCTCTCCGATGAAGTGTGAGTAGTTTACCACAGATCTACGGGGTCCATAGCTAGTAGCTAGATGGCTTATTCTCTCTCTTTGATTCTCAATACCATGTTCTCCTCGATGTTCTTGGAGATCTATTCGATGTAATACTCTTTTGCGGTGTGTTTGCCGAGATCCGATGAATTGTGGATTTATGATCAACTTATCTATGAATATTATTTTATTCTCCTCTGAATTCTTATATGCATGATTTGATATATTTGCAAGTCTCTTCGAACTATTGATTTGGTTTGGCCAACTAGATTGGTTTTTCTTGCAATAGGATAAGTGCTTAGCTTTGGGTTCAATCTTGCGGTGCTCGTTCCTAGTGGCAGAAGGGGAACCGACACGTATTGTATTGTTGCCATCGAGGATAACAAGATGGGGTTTTCATCATATTTCTTGAGTTAATTCCGCTACATCATGTCATCTTACTTAATGTGTTACGCTGTTCTTATGAACTTAATACTCTAGATGCAGGCAGGAGTCGGTCGATGTGTGGAGTAATAGTAGTAGATGCAGAATCGTTTCGGTCTACTTGACATGGGCGTGATGCCTATATTCATGATCATTGCCTTAGATATCGTCATAACTTTGCGCTTTTCTATCAATTGCTCGGCAATAATTTGTTCACGCACCATAATAATTTCTATCTTGGGAGAAGCCTCTAGTGAAATCTATGGCCCTCGGGTCTATTTTCCATCATATAAGTTTCCGATTTATAATTTTAGTTTCCGATTTACTTTCTTTGCAATCTTTTACTTTCCGTTCCATAAACCAAAAACACCAAAAACATTACTTTGCCGTTTATCCATCTCTATCAGATCTCACTTTGCGAATAACCGTGAAGGGATTGACAACCCCTTTATCGCATTGGGTGCAAGTTGGTGTTTGTTTTTGCAATTATTCGGTGGCTTGTTGCGTTGTCTCCTACTGGATTGATACCTTGGTTCTCAAACTAAGGGAAATACTTACTCTACTTTGCTACATCACCCTTTCCTCTTCAAGGGAAAAACCAGCTCAAGCTCAAGAGGTAGCAGGAAGAATTTCTGGTGCCGTTGCCGGGGAGATCTACGCCAAGCCAAGACACACCAAGTACCCATCATAAACTCTCACCCCTCGCATTACATTATTCGCCATTCGCCTCTCGTTTTCCTCTCCCCCACTTCTAAAACGATTTTCAAAAAGATTTGCCTTTTCCTCGCCATTCTTTCGTTCGTCTTTTCGTTGGCCCTTATGTCTTACTTGGTTTGTTTGCTCGTTTGCTTGGTATAATTGTGTGTTCATTGCAAATCGGAACCAAAGATTATGGATCCTCATCCACTTGCTAATATTTTTAAGAGATCCAATTATGTTGAACCAATTGCTAGTGAGTTGAGTGCAGTAGATTATCTTTATGAAGTTTTGCTTGAAATCCATGAATCTGAAAATTGTCATGAAGTACTTTCTGAAGTGATTCACGATAGATCTTTGAATAAAAAGCATTATTGCAATGATGTTATTATAAATTCTATTAATGTCAATGATATGCAAAACCCTAAGCTTGGGGATGCTAATTTTGCTATAACTACTACTTGTTGCAATGATCATGATTGGGGTGATTCTTCTTATGATCTTGAAAATTTATTTAAGCCCCATGATGAATATGAGATTGATAATAATGTTTGCAATAATGTTGAAAGTGGGTCTGGAAGAGTGTCAACTTGAGATCCCACATATTTGGATAATGTTCAATCTTATGAAGTTTTTGATAAAAGTGGGTTCGGAGAGGTCGTGACTTTAGTTAATGATATTCCCACTATTTTGGAAGAGTGTCAACTTTGCATGCATGTGGATCATGTAAAGAAAATTTTATGTGATATCTATATTGTTGAATTGGAATATGATCCCACATGTAATTATTATGAGAGAGGAAAATATGGTTGTAGAAATTTTCATGTCACTAAATTACCTCTCGTTATGTTGAGATTGCTATTGTTTCTTTCTCCTTCCTTGCATACGCTAGTTTTTGCTTGCCTTGATAATTTTTTTGCCTATAAGATGCCTATGAATAGGAAGTATGTTAGACTTAGGTGTGATTTTCACATGTTTTATGATGCCCTCTTTTGTTTCAATTGCTATCTTTCATGTGAGCATCATTAAAATTATCAATGCCTAGCTAAAAGGCTTTAAAGAAAAGTGCTCGTTGGGAGACAACCCAATATATTTCCTTCCTTTTTGTAATAAATATTTCATCTAGCCTATGGTTAGGTGTGGTTTTATGTTTTAATTAGTGTTTGTGCCAAGTAAGACTTTTGGGATAGCTTACGGTGATAGTTGATTTGATCCCGCTGAAAAACAGAAACTTTTGCGCCCAGTAGATTAGTTTTAAATTTTAGCAGAAGCGCGATAAAATACTGATTATTTCTGCATAGGGTTTATAAACAAATTGTATATGACTTCCTAATTTCTCGGGATTTTTCAAGTTACAGAAGTATTCGAAATCTCCAGATTGCTATAGACTGTTCTGTTTTTGACAGATTCTGTTTTTCGCGTGTTGTTTGCTTATTTTGATGAATCTATGGTTAGTATCGGGGGGTATGAACCATGGAAAAGTTGGAATGAAGTAGATATTACATCAATATAAATAAAGAATGAGTTCACAACAGTACCAAAAGTGGTCATTTATTTTCTTATACTAACGGAGCTTACGAGATTTTCTGTTGAAGTTTTGTGTTGTGAAGTTTTCAAGTTTTGGGCAAGGATTTGATGGACTATGGAATAAGGAGTGATAAGGGACTAAGCTCGAGGATGTCTCGGGATGGCATCCCCTCTTTCATCTTCGTCTATCGGTAACTTTACTTGAGGCTATATTTTTATTCACCACATGATATGTGTTTTGCTTGGAGCATCTTGTATGATTTGTGTGATAGCCTGGCTTATTAGGGATGATAGACTACTCATATCAATAAGGAATTCCTTCTTTTCTGGGAGCCCATTCGGACAGAACTCTAAAGTTAAGCATGCTCATCTTGGAGTAGTTTTAGGATGGGTGATCGACCGAGAAGTTGCTCCCGGGTGCACACGAGTGAGGACAAAGTGCACAGAAAAGACTAGTATTGATCTGTGGGGCCAGTCTAGATCCCGCCAGGAGTAACGACCACCAGTGGGTGTGTCCGGGGTGTTACAAGTTGGTATCAGAGCCGACCCTCATGGTTACACGGATGTTTGCGGACAGGTGTGCGGTCATGTTGTTCATGACGTTTGTGACCCGTCGTGGCACACGGCATGGCACATGTACTGGATTGGATGCACAGACGTATGTGCCAAGAGGGAACGTTCTTGTGGCCCGACGAGGACGTCGGTTCCTCTGAGTGGGGGTGTATGTGATAGCCTGGCTTATTAGGGATGATAGACTACTCATATCAATAAGGAATTCCTTCTTTTCCGGGAGCCCATTCGGACAGAACTCTAAAGTTAAGCATGCTCAGCTTGGAGTAGTTTCAGGATGGGTGACCGACCGGGAAGTTGCTCCCGGGTGCGCACGAGTGAGGACAAAGTGCACAGAAAAGACTAGTATTGATCTGTGGGGCCAGTCTAGATCCCGCCAGGAGTAACAACCACCGGCGGGTGTGTCTGGGGCGTTAAAATTTGAGTCTTTGCTTTTTAGTTTGCTAAAATCATCCTTGCTGTACACACCTTTTGGGAGAGACACGCATGAGTCATGATTTATTAGAATGCTCTATGTGCTTCACTTATATCTTTTGAGCTAGGCAATTTTGCTCTAGTGCTACACTTATATCTTTTTAGAGCACAACGGTGGTTTTATTTTATAAAAATTGATAAACTCTCGTACTTCACTTATATTATTTTCAGAGTCTTTAGAACAACATGGTAATTTGCTTTGGTTATAAAATTTGTCCTAATATAATAGGCATCCAAGAGGGATATGATAAAAACTTTCATATAAAGTGCATTGAATACTATGAGAAGTTTGATTCCTTATGATTGTTTTGAGATATGAAGATGGTGATATTAGAGTCATGCTAGTAAGTAGTTGTGAATTTGAGAAATACTAGTGTTAAGGTTTGTGAGTCCCGTAGCATGCACGTATGGTGAACCTTATGTAACGAAGTTGGAGCATGAGATGTTTTTTGATTGTCTTCCGTATGAGTGGCGGTCGGGGACGAGCGATGGTATTTTCCTACCAATCTATCCCCCTAGGAGCATGTGCGTAGTACTTTGTTTCGATGACTAATAGATTTTTGCAATAAGTATGTGAGTTATTTATGACTAATGTTGAGTCCATGGATTATGCGCACTTTCACCTTTGCGCCATTGCTAGCCTCTCTAGTACCGCGCAACTTTCCCCAGTACCATAAACCCACCACATATCCTTCCTCAAAACAGCCACCATACCTACCTAGTATGACATTTCCATAGCCATTCTGAGATATATTGCCATGCAACTTTCTACCATTCCATTTATCATGACATGTTCCATCATTGTCATATTGCTTTGCATGATCATGTAGTTGACATTGTATTTGTGGCAAAGCCACCATTCATCATTTTTATACATGTCGCCCTTGATTCATTGTGTTGGGGATCGCAGTAATTTCAAAAAAATCCTACGCACACACAAGATCTATCTAGGTGATGCATAGCAATGAGAGGGGAAGAGTGTTGTCCACGTACCCTCGTAGACCGTAAGTGGAAGCATTATGACAACGCGGTTGATGTAGTCGCACGTCTTCACGATCCGACCGTTCCTAGCACCGAAGGTACGACACCTCCGTGATCTGCACATGTTCAACTCGGTGACGTCCCACGAACTCTAGATCCAGCTGAGTGTCGAGGGAGAGTTTCATCAGCACGATGGCGTGATGACAGTGATGATGAAGCTACCGGAACAGGGCTTTGCCTAAGCATCGCTATGTGTTTAACACCCAAAGAGTGATCATTTTTTGCTTGTGAGAGAAGTTTAGTCTACAGGTCTGCAACATTCAGATCCGTATGTATTTTGCAAATTTCTATGTCTACAATACTCTGCACGGAGCTACTCTAGCTAATTGCTCCCACTTTCAATATGTATCTAGATCGAGACTTAGAGTCATCTAGATCGGTGTCAAAATCTTGCATCGACGTAACTCTTTACGACGAACTCTTTCATCACCTCCATTACCGAGAAATATTTACTTAGTCCTCTAAGGATAATTTTGACCGTTGTCTAGTGATTTAATCCTAGATCACTATTGTACTCCCTTGCCAAAATCATGCTAAGGTATACAATAGGTCGGGTACACAGCATAGCATACTTTATAGAACCAATGACTGAGGCATAGGGAATGACTGTTCATTCTCTTTCTATTTTCTTCTGTGGTCGGTTTTTGAGTCTTTTCTCAACTTCACACCTTGCAACACAGGCAAGAACTCTTTCTTTGACTGATCCATTTTGAACTCCTTCAAAATTTTGTCATGGTATGTACTCATCGGAAAAACTTATCAAGCGTCTTGATCTATATCTATAGATCTTGATGCTCAATATGTAAGCAGCTTTACCGAGGTCTTTCTTTGAAAAACTCCTTTCAAACACTCCTTCATGCTTTCCAGAAAATTCTACATCATTTCTGATCAACAATATGTCATTCACATATACTTATCAGAAAGGCTGTAGTGCTCCCACTCACTTTCTTGTAAATACATGCTTCGCCGCAAGTCTGTATAAAACTATATGCTTTGATCAACTTATCAAAGTGTATATTAAAACTCCGAGATGCTTGCACCAGTCCATAGATGGATCACTGGAGCTTGCACACTTTGTTAGTATCTTTAGGATTGACAAAACCTTCTGGTTGCATCATATACAACTCTTCTTCAATAAATTCATTAAGGAATGTAGTTTTGATATCCATTTGCCAGATTTCATAAAATGCGGCAACTGCTAACATGATCTGGACATACTTTTAAGCATCGATATGAGTGAGAAAATCTCATCGTATTCGACACCTTGAACTTGTCGAAAACCTTTTACGACAATTCGAGTTTTGTAGATAGTAACACTACTATCAGCGTCCGTCTTCCTCTTGAAGATCCATTTATTCTGAATGGCTCACCAATCATCGAGCAAGTCAATCAAAGTCCATACTTTGTTCTCATACATGGATCCCATCTCAGATTTCATGGCCTCAAGCCATTTCGCGGAATCTGGGCTCATCATCGCCTCCTCATAGTTCGTAGGTTCGTCATGGTCTAGTAACATGACTTCCAGAAAGGATTACCGTACCAGTCTGGTGTGGACCATACTCTGGTTGACCTACGAGGTTCGGTAGTAACTTGATCTGAAGTTTCATGATCATGATCATTAGCTTCCTCATTAATTGGTGTAGTAATCACTAGAACTGATTTCTGTGATGAATTACTTTCCTATTCGGGAGAAGGTACAATTACCTCATCAAGTTCTACATTCCTCCCACTCACTTCTTTCGAGAGAAACTTCTTCTCTAGAAAGGATCCATTCTTAGCAATGAATATCTTTCCTTCGGATCTGTGATATAAGGTGTTCCCAATAGTGTCCTTTGGGTATCCTATGAAGACGCATTTCTCTGATTTGGGTTCGAGCTTATCAGGTTGAAACTTTTTCATATAAGCATCATAGCCCCAAACTTTAAGAAACGACAGCTTAGGTTTCTTGCTAAACCACAGTTCATATGGTGTCATCTCAACGGATTTAGATGGTGCCATATTTAACGTGAATGCAGCTGTCTCTAATGCATAACCCCAAAACGATAGTGGTAAATCGATAAGAGACATCATAGATCGCACCATATCCAATAAAGTACGGTCACGATGTTCGGACACACCATTACACTGTGGTGTTCCAGGTGGCATGAGTTGCGAAACTATTCCACATTGTTTCAAATGAAGACCAAACTCGTAACTCAAATATTTGTTTCTGTGATCAGATCATAGAAACTTTATTTTCTTGTTACGATAATTTTCCACTTCACTCTGAAATTCTTTGAACTTTTCAAATGCTTTAGACTTAAGTGTCATCAAGTAGATATACCCATATCTGCTCAAATCATCTGTGAAGGTCAGAAAATAACGATACCCGCCGCGAGCCTCAACACTCATCGGACTGCATACATCAGTATGTATTATTTCCAACAAGTCTGTTGGTCGCTCCATTGTTCTGTAGAACGGAGTTTTAGTCATCTTGCCCATGAGGCATGGTTCGCAAGCATCAAGTGATTCATAATCAAGTGATTCCAAAAGCCCATCAGCATGGAGTTTCTTTATGCGCTTTACACCAATATGACCTAAACGGCGGTGCCACATATAAGTTGCACTATCATTATTAAATTTGCATCTTTTGGTTTCAATATTATGAATATGTGTATCACTACGATCGAGATTCAATAAACAATTCACGTTGGGTGTATGACCACAGAAGGTTTTATTCATGTAAACAGAATAACAATTATTCTATGACTTAAATGAATAACCGTATTGCAATAAACATGATCCAATCATATTATGCTCAACGCAAACACCAAATAACATTTATTTTAGGTTCAACACTAATCCCAAAGGTAAAGGGAGTGTGTGATGGTGATCTTATCAACCTTGGAATTACTTCCAACACACATCGTCACCTCGCCCTCAACTAGTCTTTGTTCATTTTGTAACTCCTCTTTCAAGTTGCTAATCATAGCAACTGAACCAGTATCAAATACCCAGGGGCTACTATGAACACTAGTAAAGTACACATCAATAACATGTATATCATATATACTTTTGTTCACTTTGCCATCCTTCTTATCCGCCAAGTATTTGGGGCAGTTTTGCTTCCAGTGACCATTTCCTTTGCAGTAGAAGCACTCAGTTTCAGGCTTAGGTCTAGCTTTGGGCTTCTTCATGGGAGTGGCAACTTTCTTGCCATTCTTCTTGAAGTTACCTTTCTTTTCCTTGCCCTTTTACTTGAAACTAGTGGTCTTGTCAACCATCAACACTTAATGTTTTTCTTGATTTCTACCTTCGCTGATTTCAACATCGCGAAGAGCTCGGGAATCATTTTACGTCATCCCTTGCATATTATAGTTCATCACTAAGTTCCAGTAACTTGGTGATAGTAACTAGAGAACTTTGCCAATCACTATTTTATCTGGAAGATTAACTCCCACTTGATTCAAGCAATTGTAGTACCTAGACAATCTGAGCACATGCTCACTGGTTGAGCTATTCTCCTCCATCTTGTAGGCAAAGTACTGTCAGAGGTCTCATACCTCTCGACACGGGCATGAGTCTGAAATACTAATTTCAACTTTTGGAACATCTTATATGCTCTGAGGCATTCAAAACGTTTTTGAAGTCCCGGTTCTAAGCCGTAAAGCATGGCGCACTAAACTATCAAGTAGTCATCATACCGAGCTTGCCAAACGTTCATAACGTGTGCCTCTACTCCTGCAATAGGTCCGTCACCTAGCGGTGCATCAAGGACATAATTATTCTATGTAGAAATGAGGATAATCCTCAGATCACGGAGCTAGTCCGCATCATTGCTACTAACATCTTTCAACATAGTTTTCTCTAGGAACATATCATAAATAAAACAGGGAAGCTATACGCGAGCAATTGATCTACAACATAGATATGCAAATACTATCAGGACTAAGTTCATGATAAATTTAAGTTCAATTAATCATATTACTTAAGAACTCCCACTTATATAGACATCCCTCTAATCATCTAAGTGATCACGTGATCCATATCAACTAAACCATGTCCGATCATCACGTGAGATGGAGTAGTTTTCAATGGTGAACATCACTATGTTGATCATATCTATCATATGATTCACGCTCGACCTTTTGGTCTCAGTGTTTCGAGGCCATATCTGCATATGCTAGGCTCATCAAGTTTAACCCGAGTATTCTGCGTGTGCAAAGCTGGCTTGCACCCGTTGTATGTGAACATAGAGCTTATCACACCCAATCATCACGTGGTGTCTCGGCACGATGAACTGTAGCAACGGTGCATACTCAGGGAGAACACTTGTACCTTGAAATTTAGTGAGAGATCATCTTATAATGCTACCGCCGAACTAAGAAAAATAAGATGCATAAAGGATAAACATCACATGCAATCAATATAAGTGATATGATATGGCCATCATCATCTTGTGCCTTTGATCTCCATCTCCAAAGCACCGTCATGATCACCATCTTCACCGGCTTGGCACCTTGATCTCCATCGAAGTAACATTGTCGTCTCGCCAACTATTGCTTCTACGACTATCGCTATCGCTTAGTGATAAAGTAAAGCAATTACCTGGTGATTGCATTTCATACAATAAAGCGACAACCATATGGATCCTGCCAGTTGCCGATAACTCTGTCACAAAACATGATCATATCATACAATAAAATTTAGCATCATGTCTTGATCATATCACATCACAACATGCCCTGCAAAAACAAGTTAGACGCCCTCTACTTTGTTGTTGCAAGTTTTACTTGGCTGCTACGGGCTGAGCAAGAACCTTTCTTACCTACGCATCAAAAACCACAACACGGTATAGTGATTGCTTTTTTATCTTTAGAAAGAACCCTGTTCATTGAATCTGATTCAACTAAAGTTGGAGAAACTGACACACACTAGCCACCTATGTGCGAAGCACGTCGGTAGAACTAGTCTCGCGTAAGCGTATGCGTAATGTCGGTCTGAGCCGCTTCATCCAACAATACCGCTGAATCAAGAATCAACTAGTGATGGCAAGCAATATGTATATACCCACGCCCACAACTCCTTTGTGTTCTACTCGTGCATATAACATCTACGCATAGACCTGGCTCGGATGCCACTGTTGGGGAACGCAGTAATTTCAAAAAAAATATCTTACACACACGCAAGATCTATCTAGGTGATGCATAGCAACGAGAGGGGAAGAGTGTTGTCCACGTACCCTCATAGACCGTAAGCAGAAGCGTTATGACAACGCGGTTGATGTAGTCGAACGTCTTCACGATCCGACCGATCCTAGCACCGAAGGTACGGCACCTCCGCGATCTGCACACGTTCAGCTCGGTGACATCCCACAAACTCTAGATCCAGCTGAGTGTCGAGGGAGAGTTTCGTCACCACGACGGCATGATGACGGTGATGATGAAGCTACCGGAACAGGGCTTCACCTAAGCACCGCTATGATATGACCGAGGTAGATTATGGTGGAGGGGGGCACCGTACATGGCTAAGACAATGATCAACTTGTGTGTCTATGGGGTGCCCCCTTCCCCCGTATATAGAGGAGTGGAGGAGGGGGAGGGCCGTCCCTCTATGGCGCGCCCTAGGGGAGTCCTACTCCCACCGAGAGTAGAATTCCCCCCTTCCAAGTAGGAGTAGGAGAGGAAGGAAGGAGGAGAGAGGGAGGAAGGAAAGGGGGGTCGGCCCCCCTTCCCAATTAGGATTGGGCTTGGGGGGTCGCCCCCTCCTAGGCCGCCTCCTCCTCTTTCCCACTAAGGCCCAATAAGTCCCATACACTCCCCGGGGGGTTCCGGTAACCTCCCGGTACTCCGGTAAATGCCCGAACTCACCTAAACCATTCCGATGTCCAAACATAGTCATCCAATATATCGATATTTATGTCTCGACCATTTCGAGACTCCACGTCATGTCCATGATCATATCCGGGACTCCGAACTACCTTTGGTACATCAAAACACATAAACTCATAATACTGATCGTCACTGAACGTTAAGTGTGTGGACCCTATGGGTTCGAGAACTATGTAGACATGACCGAGACTCATCTCCGGTCAATAACCAATAGCGGAACCTGGATGCACATATTGGTTCCTACATATTCTACGAAGATCTTTATTGGTCAAACCGCATAACAACATACGTTGTTCCCTTTGTCATCGGTATGTTACTTGCCCAAGATTCGATCATCGGTATCATTATACCTAGTTCAATCTCTGTCGGTGTCAAAACCGGCGGATCTCGGGTAGGGGGTCCCGAACTGTGCGTCTAGGCCGGATGGTAACAGGAGGCAGGGGACACGAAGTTTTACCCAGGTTCGGGCCCTCTTGATGGAGGTAAAACCCTACGTCCTGCTTGATTAATATTGATGATATGGGTGTTACAAGAGTAGATCTACCACGAGATCAGAGAGGCTAAACCCTAGAAGCTAGCCTATGGTATGATTGTATGTTTTGATTGTTGTCCTATGGACTAAAACCCTTCGGTTTATATAGACACCGGAGAGGGTTAGGGTTACACAAGGTCGGTTACAAAGGAGGAGATATCCATATACATATTGCTTAGCTTGCCTTCCACGCCAAGTAGAGTCCCATAAGGACACGAGACGAAGTCTTCAATCTTGTATCTTCATAGTCTAACAGTCCGGCCAACGGAGATAGTCCGGCTATCCGGAGACCCCCTAATCCAGGACTCCCTCAGTAGCCCCCGAACTAGGCTTCAATGACGATGAGTCCGGCGCGCAGTATTATCTTCGGCATTGCAAGGCAGGTTCCTCTCCAAATTCTGTGTACCTGTCGAAATAATGTCCGGTTCCTTGTGACAGTTTGTACTCCTTGGCTTCTATGCCCAATAATGGCCACTTTCCATGTGTCGAGCGGATGTGAAGAGCCAGGGTGTTTTCACATGTACCCCCTAGCTATGTAAATGAGCCGCCTATTTAAAAAGACGAGGATTCAGATCCAAATCACATCATCCTCCCTTGCCGAGTCTTCATCGGAGCGCACCCGACAGAGATCCATTCCACCGTGGCCAGTCGACGCAGCTCCTCCTCTCGAACCCCTAGCTCCAAGCCTGGAGATTGGGAGAGATGTTCCATCCCGCACAACAAATTGGTGATGCTTCAGTCCAAGTGATTTCTTCCCCCAGCGTACCTGGTCCCGGTTCGAGCCGGGCTTGCCACCTACAATGGCGGAGAGCAAGCGGAGAGCCGTCCCAATCCCTCCAAGGGAGAGCGGGTATGCCTTGTCCCTTATCTGGTAAGAGGGCTCGGATTCCCAATTCATCCGTTTCTCCGGGGCTTCTGGAGTTCTATGGCCTCCAGCTGCACAACCTTACGCCTGCCTCCCTGCTGCATATCACGGGATTCGTAGCCCTTTGCGAAGTATTTTTGGGCTATGAGGCTCATTTCGCTCTGTGGAAGAAGTTGTTCTGCCTTGTGCCCCGTTCTAAGAAGGGATCAATATATCAAGTGGGCGGAGCCGAAGTGTGGCGTATTGCCGGGACCGGATACCTGTCCGGGACCCCGAAGAAGACGTCCGAAGACTGGCCTTCAGAATGGTTTTATATAGAAGATGTCCCCCTTCCGGACCCTATTCGGATCGGCCTTCCTGAGTTCGACAACGCCCCTTTGAAGAAGCGCCGGAGCTGGCGTCCACGGAGCTCCCTGGAGGAAGACGACAGGAACATTCTTTATCTGATGAGCCAGATAAGTTCTTTGGCTCGATCCGGATTGACCATGATCGAGGTCATGGCTATATGCATTATGCGGGGGGTGCAGCTGCTCCAGTATAGAGGCCACCCCATGTGGGATTTCAACGGGGAGGATGACGCCACCCGCCACGGCCGCAAAGGGCCGGGATCGGCTGCTGATCTAATAAAGATCTTGTCCACTTTGTACAAGGGAGAAGAGGAGGAATTCCTCCGTGTCAACCCGCAGGGCGGATTCTCTTTGTACAATCCTCCAAGCTGGGTAAGTGGAGACTTTTTCTCGCCCATCCATTTCGTATTCCCGTAGTTTAAGTATTCATTCTAGCGATTTCATCGCAGGAGCTGCGCCAGGCAGTAAAGGAGATAAACAACCCTCCTCCACAGCCCGAGGACCCTGGACGGTCCCTTGACCCGGCCTCCCAGGAGGATCCGGACATATCCGTGGAGCTGACTGACGGGGTATTTTACCAAGGGAGTAATGACAATACCTTGGTGGCCATTACGGCCGATTACCCTGGGCTAGTTCCAGCCTCACAGGTGACTGAGACCGAAGTCCCAGCACTTAAAAAGGGATCCGTCCTTGTGCTTTTTTTAATTGCCGTATAACAGCCGTGTTTTGCAGGGGAGGTCCTCGGGGCAGAAGGCCGAGCCTGTGGCAACTAGCCAACAAGGGGCCGCTAGGCCAGGCAGGCCGAAAAGATCCGCAGTCTGGATTGAGGCACCGGCGCAGCGGTACGCGCCGTCTTTATTGCAAGACATTATTTACAGAGGCATATTAACGCCCATGCCTTCTTTTCAGGAAAAATAGCGCTCGTCGGACTATACCCGGAGAGGCTACCAATCGCGCCTCCACGAGCCAGGCTCCAAGGCCGGACTCAGAGGTGAGAACGAGTACAAGGCGTGCGTCGGGTGCTCCTTCGACAGAGGATACGGATAGACTGTCCGCCACCCATTCCGAGGTGGAAAGTGCCATGAACCACAGGCGTCGCCGGACTGTTATTCGTGATGCTTGTTTCTCCCAAGAGGCATTGGATGCCTTCAACTCAGGAGACGCGCACCTCCGTGCCGCTCAAAATGGTCTAGCCAGAGCCACGGAGCAGTATGTAAAAGGCATACGGGTGAGAAAATTTGATGATTATATATATCAGTAGCCCCTGAGACTTGAAACAGTTAGGATAACTGATTTAAGGATCATTTGTCATGTAGGTTCTTACATAAAAGAATACTCAACTGTCCCAGGAGCTGGAAGAATGCAAAGCCCAACTTCAGGTCGCACTGGCCGTGGCAGGGGAGCCCAAAGAGACCCCCTCTGGTAACATATCCGTCAAATGATAAATACCATATTAGAGTGCGACTTTATATGCAGATCTGACGATAAAATTGCAGATGACGCTGGAGTGAATCTGAAGAAGCAACAACTCATACACCAGCTGAAGGCCGGTGAGAGCGTGCTTACCAGGGTGAGGCAGGAGAAGAATGATCTCCAAGATGCCAACACCAAGATGGGCGTGGAACTAAAAGATGTTCGTGCCCAACTGTCGGACTCTGTTAAGGAGAATCGGCGGCCTCGACACGGCATATTTAGTAAGTGCTTGAACGAACTTTGAAAAAGAGTTCGGCGAGGAAGCTGGCTCATAGAGTTATGTCTGTAGGTATGCTAACAGGTCGTCCTGCCGAGGAGATGCCAGGTTCAACAGGTGATCTTCTTCCCGAGCTCGCACAGTTGCACGAACGAGTTTGGCAGGTGATGCAAGGCGTTGCCCAGGCCTTGTGGCTGTCCGTCTCCATACCCGAAGGCCTTGGAGAGCTTGCAGAAAAGCTGAAGGGAGCACGGCGGTGCTTCCGATTGTGGAAGATATCGGCCTGCCGTCAGGGCGCTGGGGAAGCTTGGGCAATGGTGAAGACACGGTACACGAAGGCTGACCCGAACCACATGGCCGAAGTCGGACCTGTGGGGCCTGATGGCAAGGAGATCCCTGTGAATTTAGTGTATGGCCAAGTAGAATTGGCCGCAAAGTATTCCCAACAGGACTGTAGACTAGACAGCCTATTGGATGGCATTGAAGAGGAATTCAATCAGTCAAATTGACTATGTAATTTGAAAGTGACATATATGATGCCTTCTAGCCGGATTGTAGATCGTTTGTCGTGGCGGACCTTTTCGCTTCAACCTTGGGACCCGACAGTCCGGAGTGTATCCGAATACCCTCTCGGTTATATAAGAACTGGGGCATGCGTGGAGACCAGGCGTAGGGGTCATCAGTGCTTTATCAGACAAGTGCCCAACTAGTTATGTTATATTACATGGGTAGTAAGAAACATCTTCCAGAGAGAATAGTTCCGTTAAGAGTTCCTTTCCCTGGGTAGGCATGCCCTAAAGTGCATGTCCGGACTGCGACGAGAAGCGCAGTGAAAACGTCTGGGGGCAGATATGGATAATAAATAAAAGTCATATTTTGTGCACCGACCGAATATTCTCTTAAGAACGCTAGCTTTCGGCTTCACCCAGTCTAAGGTACACGTCTGGCTGACCCGGCGGTAACAATCGCAGAGGTGCTCCCCTTATGCCCTAGCCGAATTAACGGGAACGTAGGGCATAAATACAAGAGCCATGCAACCTAGCTTGGCCAAAACTTAAGTCATATTGATGCATATAATGGTGAAAAAAGGTACATGCGGAAGTATGACACATGTGTTGGGCGTGAGGCCCAGGTAAATAATTTAAGCTTCTGTGAGAGAAGCCCCCAGGTATGAAGAGTGCGGCTAGCGCATCTGTGATGTATGAGTGAGGCACAAGGTGACCCTTGAAGGCCTAGGGAAATAAAAAGAAAGGAAGGGAAACAAGACAGATGATGCATATGCAGAAAATGGACGAAGGGAGGGGACTAACATAAAGTCCGAAGCTAGGCGTAGATTCTTTGGAGCCTGGCTACGTTCCATGGGTTTGGCTCGAGTCGACTGGTCGATGTATCCCGCAGTCGGTACGCTCCACCGGTCAGAATTTGGTCGATAATGAAGGGACCTTCCCATTTGGGATCGAGCTTGTTCTTTTTCTTATCCGGCAGCCGTAGAACTAGTTTGCCAACGTTATAAGGTTTGGCTCGTACTTCTCTGCTTTGGTATCTGCGAGCCTGTTGCTGGTAAAATGCGGAACGGGCTTTGGCTACGCCGCGCTCGGTGTCCAAACTGTCCTGCCGATCGAGCTCGGCTTCTCTTTCTTTGTACATGCGCACTCGAGGTGAGTCATGAATTATGTCACAGGGAAGGACTGCCTCCGCGCCGTACACCATAAAAAATGGTGTGTATCCGGTACTACGATTCGGCGTGGTCTGCAGCCCCCAGAGTACGGAGTCGAGCCCCTCTACCCAGTGCATGTCAGACTCCGTTAAGGAGCGCACTAATCTGGGTTTAATGCCACTCATTATAAGACCATTTGCTCGTTTGACTTGACCGTTGGTTTATGGGTGATAGACTGAAGCATAATCGAGCTTGATGCCCATTTTGCTGCACCAGAGTTTTACCTCGCCGGCCGTGAAGTTCGTGCCGTTATCAGTGATGATGCTGTGGGGGACGCCGTAGTGGTGTAAAACCCCGGATATGAAATCTATCACCGGTCCGAATTCGGCTGTTTTAACCAGTTTGGCCTCTATCCGTTTGGTGAATTTACCCACCATGACCAATAAGTATTTTTTTCTTGTGGGTTCCCCCTTTAAGGGGTCCAACCATGTCAAGCCCCCAGACCGCGAAGGGCCATGTAATGGGGATTGTTCGGAGGGCGGTGGGTGGCATGTGGCTTTGATTTGCAAAGAGCTGGCAATCGGCGCAACGTTGGACCAAGTCCTGTGCGTCTGCCCGGGCCGTTGGCCAATAGAATCCTGTACGGAAGGCCTTGCTTACAAGAGCCCGGGCTGCGGCGTGATGACCGCCGAGTCCGGCATGAATTTCTGCCAAAAGGTTCCGTCCTTCCTCTTTGGAGATGCACTGTTGAAGGACTCCGGTAGCGGTTTTTTTGTACAATTCTCCCTCGTGGACCCTGTAGGCCTTGGATCGCCGCACTATGCAGCGTGCCTCATTTTGGTCCTTCGGAAGTTCCTGTCTAGTTAAGTAGGCCAGGAATGGTTCTGTCCACGGGGCAACAATGGCCATTATTTCGTGGGCTGATTGTGTTATTTCGGTGGCGGAGCCTCCGATTGTG
Source organism: Triticum urartu (assembly GCF_056163025.1). Taxonomy (NCBI): domain Eukaryota; kingdom Viridiplantae; phylum Streptophyta; class Magnoliopsida; order Poales; family Poaceae; genus Triticum; species Triticum urartu. The sequence continues at coordinate 615,107,539 of NC_141874.1, read as the reverse complement.
TTAGAGGGTTCGGTTTCGGGTATTTTGGCTAGGTCCGGACTGTTGTTACCGGTGTCTCCTTCCCATGACACGGATGGCTTGAAGAGCCGTTCCAGAAATATGTTGGGAGGTACCGTGTCGCGTTTTGCGCCGATGCGGGCGAGGATATCCGCCGCCTGATTGTTTTCCCGAGCCACATGGTGAAATTCGAGCCCCTCAAATCAAGCTGACATTTTTAGGACGGCATTGGGATAAGTTGCCATTTTTGGATCCTTGGCGTCGAAGTCTCCATTTATTTGGGATATCACGAGGTTCGAATCCCCGCGCACCTCTAGGCATTGAATGCCCATGGATACTGCCATCCAGAGACCATGTAGAAGGGCCTCATATTCAGCCGCATTGTTGGAGTCCGTATACATTATCTGTAATACGTATTGAACGGTATCTCCTGTTGGGGACGTCAAAACGATGCCAGCCCCCAGACCAGCCAACATTTTGGAGCCGTCGAAATGCATGATCCAGTTTGAATATGTGCCGTATTCTTTAGGGAGTTTGGCTTCCGTCCATTCAGCGACGAAGTCAGCCAAAACTTGCGACTTAATAGCTCGTCGTGGCTTGTAAGTTATGTCGAACAGGAGGAGCTCAATGGCCCATTTGGCAATCCGGCCCGTCGCATCGCGGTTGTTTATAATATCGTTAAGTGGTACTTCTGAGGCTACCGTTATCGAACACTCTTGAAAGTAGTGTCGTAGCTTCCGGGATGCCATAAATACCGCATACGCTATCTTTTGATAATGCGGGTACTGTGATTTGCATGGAGTAAGGACAGTGGACACATAGTAAACCGGCTTTTGAAGGGGGGATTTGTGTCCGTCCACTTCTCGCTCGACGACGAGCACTGCGCTTACTACTTGATGAGTTGCCGCAATGTATAATAGCATTGGTTCGCCAATCTTTGGCGCGGCCAGGACTGGGTTTGTTGCCAATATGGATTTTATTTCGTTGAGTCCGGCCGAGGCGACATCCGTCCATTCGAAGTGTTTGGTGCGCCGGAGGAGGCGATAAAGGGGTAATGCCTTTTCTCCCAAGCGGGAGATAAAGCGACTTAGAGCCGCCACACATCCAGTCAATTTTTGTATTTGTTTGAGGTCTGTTGGGGTAGCCAACTGTGACAATGCTCAGATTTTGGCCGGATTAGCTTCAATACCTCTACTGGAGATGATGAATCCCAGGAGATGTCCAGCTGGTACGCTGAAAGCGCATTTTTCCGGATTGAGCTTGATGTCATATGTTCGGAGAGTTGTCGAATGTGAGCCTCAAGTCATCTACTAGAGTTTCCACATGCTTGGTTTTAACGACCACGTCGTCCACATATGCCTCCACTGTTTTGCCAATCTGGTTTGCCAGACATGTCTGAATCATGCGCTGATATGTTGCGCCGGCGTTTTTGAGCCCGAAGGGCATTGTGTTGAAACAGAATGGGCCGTATGGTGTGATGAATGCCGTTGCGGCTTGGTCTGGCTCTGACATTTTGATTTGATGGTAGCCGGAGTATGCATCGAGGAAACACAGTGAATCGTGTCCTGCGGTAGCATCGATGATTTGATGGATGCGGGGGAGGGGGAAGGGATCCTTTGGGCAGGCCTTGTTAAGGTCCTTAAAATCGACGCACAAGCGCCATGATTTGTCCTTCTTTGGTACCATCACCAGGTTTGCTAGCCAGTCCGGATGTTTTATGTCTCTGATGAATCCAGCTTCCAATAACTTGGCTAGTTCCTCTCCCATGGCTTGTCTTTTAGGCTCGGAGAAACGTCGAAGAGCATGCTTGACTGGCTTGAATCCTTTTAGGATATTTAGGCTGTGTTCGGCCAGCCTGCGTGGGATTCCTGGCATGTCTGAGGGGTGCCAGGAAAAAATGTCCCAGTTCTTGCGTAGGAACTCTCACAGTGCGGCGTCGACATCAGGGTTTAATTGTGCCCCAATGGAAGCTGTTTTTGTAGGGTCCGTTGGTTGGACTTGGAATTTGATTATTTCGTCCGCCGGTTTAAAGGAGGTGGACTTGGATCTTTTATCGAGTATCACGTCATCCCTGTTCACCGTGGAGCGCAGCGCAGTTAGTTCTTCGGCCGCGAGGGCTTCGGATAGTGCCTCAAGGGCTAGTGCAGCTGTCTTATTTTCGGCGCGGAGTGCTATGTCTGGATCACTAACAAGAGTGATGATTCCGTTGGGCCCGGGCATTTTGAGCTTCATGTACCCGTAATGGGGTATGGCTTGGAAGATTGTAAACGCCTCCCGCCCTAGCAGAGCGTGGTAGCCGTTGCTGAATGGGGCCACTTGGAATGTAATTTCTTCGGACCTGTAATTATCTGGCGTGCCGAATACCACATCTAGTGTGATTTTTCCAGCGCAGTGTGCTTCCCGACTTGGGATGATTCCTCTAAAGGTTCTGCTGCTTTGCTCAATGTGGCTCACTGGCATTGAAGGTAATAGCCGTGTCACTCCACGGGTTTATTTCTGCTATGTGGCAGATTTCGGCCATGCTGCGGAGTGTTCGCTTGCGTCTATTATTTGACGCGAAGGTCTCAAAGACCGTTAACACCGTATTGTTGTCCACGGGATGGTGCTCTGTGGTATTTGGGAGGAGCAGATCCTCACCACTTTTGGCCACCTACCGGAGTATCCAGCATGCTCTAAGGCTATGCGTTGGTATTGTATCCGCTGTACTATGAATTTTGCAGGGTCCGTTGAGCCATCCCTCCAGTACAGTTCCTTGCCCCGTAGAGGGCTTTTGCTTTTTGGTAGTTAACCCAGGTGTATTGTGATAATCCACCCTTTTATTTCGGACTGGGTTTGTATTCAGGGCCGGATTATCCCAAAATTTGATTTCGGTTTTCTAGGCGCTTTCCATCGCATAGTACTTTCTTACTATGGACACCAAGTCGGCAAAGCGTGTAACTTCGCGACGTCTTATGGCGTTGAGGATTCCCTTGTCCGTGCAATTATTGCAGAAGAATGAAATTGCGGCTTCCTCGCGGTAGTCCTTTATCCTGTTCATGACCAGGAGGAATCTGGCCCAGTAATGGTGTACTGTTTCTTCGGGCTCTTGCCTAATTTGGGATAGATTGCGTATGTTTGGGTGGGTGGGTGGGTGGAATTGAATCCAAATTCTCACCCAATCTGAGGCTCAGGGGCCAAGGAGTTTCCAAACTCGAAAGTTTGGACTCTTGGATGTTTTCCGATAAATCTAGCCCGCTGCCTGATTCTAGGTTCAGGCTTTGAGTGACATCCTCCCCTCCGCGGGTATCCGGCTTGGAGGGATCGGGAATCCGGACATAGCTAGTCCTTAAGATAGGTGAAGGGTTGCCGCATTGTTCTTCCACCACTGCAACGTGATGGGTGACCTGGGGACAGTTAATTTCTCTCAGATCGGGTTTAGGCCCAATCTGATCGTAGTCTGTAGCGACTCCCAGGGCAGCGATGCGATCCAAGAGCTCGTTCAGGGAAGAGAGCTCCATTGGATCTAACTGCTCGGCGAGTTCCGAGTTGACGTGAAGATTGCTTTCGATGACCCGAGAAGTCATCATCGGCGTAGCGGCCGAACAGGCGGTCATAAGAAAACCACCTAGCCGGAGAGTTTGGTCGATAGACAGAGCTCCCTCGGCGATAGTGCGGTCTTTAAAGACGGGATGAGACATCCTTCCTGGCGGCGACGGCACAACGGAACTCTCAATGAAAGCACCAATGTCGGTGTCAAAACCGGCGGATCTCGGGTAGGGGGTCCCGAACTGTGCGTCTAGGCCGGATGGTAACAGGAGGCAGGGGACACGAAGTTTTACCCAGGTTCGGGCCCTCTTGATGGAGGTAAAACCCTATGTCCTGCTTGATTAATATTGATGATATGGGTGTTACAAGAGTAGATCTACCACGAGATCAGAGAGGCTAAACCCTAGAATCTAGCCTACGGTATGATTGTATGTTGTGATTGTTGTCCTACGGACTAAAACCCTTCGGTTTATATAGACACTGGAGAGGGTTAGGGTTACACAAGGTCGGTACAAAGGAGGAGATATCCATATACGTATTGCTTAGCTTGCCTTCCACGCCAAGTAGAGTCCCATCCGGACACGAGACGAAGTCTTCAATCTTGTATCTTCATAGTCTAACAGTCCGGCCAACGGAGATAGTCCGGCTATCCGGAGACCCCCTAATCCAGGACTCCCTTAATCTCATTTCTGGCAAGTCTCTTTACTCGTTCCGTAATGCTACATCCCGTAACTAACTCATTAGTTACATTGCTTGCAAGGCTTATAGTGATGTACATTACCGAGAGGGCCCAAAGATACCTCTTCGACAATCGGAGTGACAAATCCTAATCTCGATCTATGCCAACTCAACAAAACACCATCGGAGACTGAGGACCCACAAGTATAGGGGATCTATCGTAGTCCTTTCGATAAGTAAGAGTGTCGAACCCAACGAGGAGCAGAAGGAAATGATAAGCGGTTTCCAGCAAGGTATTCTCTGCAAGTACTGAAATAAGTGGTAACAGATAGTTTTGTGATAGGATAATTTGTAATGAGCAAGAAGTAACAAAAGTAAATAAAGTGCAGCAAGGTGGCCCAATCCTTTTTGTAGCAAAGGACAAGCCAGGACAAACTCTTATATAGAGAAAAGCGCTCCCGAGGACACATGGGAATATCGTCAAGCTAGTTTTCATCACGTTCATATGATTCGCGTTCGGTACTTTGATAATTTGGTATGTGGGTGGACCGGGCTTGGGTACTGTCCTTACTTGGACAAGCATCCCACTTATGATTAACCTCTATTGCAAGCATCTGCAACTACAATAAAAGTATTAAGGTAAACCTAACCATAGCATGAAACATATGGATCCAAATCAGCCCCTTAGGAAGCAACACATAAACTAGGGTTTAAGCTTCTATCACTCTAGCAACCCATCATCTACTTATTACTTCCCAATGCCTTCCTCTAGGCCCAAATAATGGTGAAGTGTTATGTAGTCGACGTTCAAATAACACCACTAGAGGAGAGACAACATACATCTCATCAAAATATCGAACGAATACCAAATTCACATGACTACTAATAGCAAGACTTCTCCCATGTCCTCAGGAACAAACGTACCGACTCACAAAGCATATTCATGTTCATAATCAAAGGGGTATTAATATGCATATAGGATCTGAACATATGATCTTCCACCAAATAAACCAACTAGCATCAACTACAAGGAGTAATTAACACTACTAGCAACCTACTAGTACCAATCGCGGACTTGGAGACAAGAATTGGATACAAGAGATGAACTAGGGTTTTGAGAGGAGATGGTGCTGGTGAAGATGTTGATGGAGATTTCCCTCTCCCGATGAGAGGAGCGTTGGTGATGATGATGGTGATGATTTCCCCCTCCCGAAGGGAAGTTTCCCCGGGAGAACAACTCTACCGGAGCCCTAGATTGGATCCGCCAAGGTCCGCCTCGTGGCAGCGGAGTTTCGTCCGAGGAGATGGCTTATGATTTTTTCCTCATCGAAAGATTCCATATAGCAGAAGATGGCCATCGGAGGGCCACCAGGGGACCCATGAGGTAGGGGCGCGCCTAGGGGGGTAGGGCGCGCCCCCACCCTCGTGGGCAGGGTGTGCCCCCCTGGTGAACTTCTTGCGCTCAGTATTTTTTATATATTCTGAAAACATCTTCCGTGAAGTTTTAGGACTATTGGAGCTGTGCAGAATAGGTCTCTAATATTTGCTCCTTTTCCAGCCCAGAATCCCAGCTGCCGGCATTCTCCCTCTTTATGTAAACCTTGTAAAATAAGAGAGAATAGGCATAAGTACTGTGACAAAATGTGTAATAACAGCCCATAATGCAATAAATATCGATATAAAAGCATGATGCAAAATGGACGTATCAACTCCCCCAAGCTTAGACCTCGCTTGTCCTCAAGCGAAAGCCGAAATCGAAAAGTATGTCCACATGTTTAGAGATAGAGGTGTCGATAAAAGTAAAATACGGACATGAGGGCATCATGATCATTCTTAGAACAGCAACTTACATAATTCTTGTCATATGATTTCTTATGCTAGAGTAATAATTCAATCACAATTTCAAGTATGAATCCTAAACTTCATTGAAAACTAACAAACTATAATCTCAGTCATTGGAGCAATTGCAATTTATCATAACATAGGAAAGAGTCAATATATAAGAGCTTTTCAACAAGTCCACATACTCAACTATCATATAGTCTTTCACAATTGCTGACACTCACGCAATACTTATGGGTATGGAGTTTTAATCGGACACGGAGAAAGATAGGGGCTTATAGTTTTTCCTCCCAACGTTTTACCTCAAGGGTAATGCCAACAATAATAGTTCATGAAAACTCACATCCAATTAGCCATATATACAAGGATCTTTCCAACATACTGTGCTTGCCAAAGGATAAACTATAAAAAGGAAGGGTGAAGATCACCATGACTCTTATGAAAGGTAGGAGATAAAAGTAAAAGATAGGCCCTTCGCAGAGGGAAGCAGAGGTTGTCATGCACTTTTATGGTTGGATGCATAAAATGTTAATGCGAAAGAACGTCACTTTATATTGCCACTTGTGATATGGACCTTTATTATGCAGTCTGTCACTTTTATTTCTTCCATATCACACGATTGTATAAAGCTTATTTTCTCCCACACTAATAAGTCATACATATTTACAGAGAAATTTTTATTGCTTGCATCGATGACAACTTACTTGGAGGATCTTACTCAATCCATAGGTAGGTATGGTGGACTCTCATAGCAAAACGGATTTAAGGGTATTTGGAAGCACAAGTAGTATCTCTACTTGGTGCGATGAATTTGGCTAGCATGAGGGGGAACGGCAAGCTCAACCATGTTGGATGATCCATGACAATATAATTTATCTCAGATGTAAGAAAACATAACCCATTACATTGTCTTCCTTGTCCAACGTCAACTCTTTAGCATGTCATATTTGAATGAGTGCTCACGATCATAAAATATGTCCAAGATAGTATATTTATATGTGAAGACCTCTCTTTCTTTATTACTTCCTACTAATTGCAACGATGACCAAAACTATGTTTGTCAACTCTCAACAACTTTTATTCATCATACTTTTTCTATGTGAGCTCATTACTCTGCATAAGATCCATATCATCTCTTTGTTTCCTTTTTTATTTATTTCTCTTTTCTTTTATTCATTTAGGATCATGGCAAAATAATCAAGCCCTTGACTCAACACTAATCTTTATTATATATAGCTCACGGACTCGATTACATAGAGGGATCATAAAGCAAAACTCAAAACTGGATCATGCCATAAACTTTATTCTACTAGATCAAGATATTACCAAAAGGATCAAACTAAGAAAAACGGTAAAGATAAAAGTGATGGTGATACGATAACGGGGCACTCCCCCAAGCTTGGCAGCTACCAAGGGGAGTGCCCATACCCATGTGATTATGTCTCTCTTTTCGGGGATGGTGATGTGATATTTTTGGCGATGATGCCCCTCAGGATACGGTTCTCCTCCTCGAGCTTATTGACTTGCTGCTTGAGGTCCTTTATTTCCTTTCGAAGTTCTTGTAACAGCCAAATCTCCCTGCACCCAAGGGTGCTGCATAGCTGCGGGAGAACCAGTGACACTCTTTTTCATATTCTCATAAGAAAGAAATCTAACATTGGAAGGGATAACCGAGTTTGGAATAGCCGAGCTCTGCAGTTCCCCCATTGTGAATCCAGCTCAGAAGCGGGAAGTGACTTCTTGATCCTCCTCCATGGCATCTATCCTCTTCAAATCAGCCTCTATCTCTTCCTCCGTTGCTGGCCCAAAGTGGTCAACATTGTTGTTTCTCATTGATCTCGGTGCCGGATGAGACACCTGGCTCTCCCCGACTGACTCTTGCGAAGACATCTTGCTCTAATCTGCAGCAGCAACAACTCGAAACACAAATAGAGGATAATTGCGTGATACGGGAGTCAAAACCCCCGGGAGATTATATAATGAATTTTTACCGACCAAAATACGTGTCGTGTAAGAAAACGGAGTCCGGAAAGCGCACGAGGTGCCCACGAGGTAGGGGGCGTGCCCAGTAGGGTAGGGCGCTCCCTCCACCCTCGTGGAGGCCTCGTGTCCTTCCCGGACTACTTATTATTTTTCTATTTTTCTAAATATTCCAAAACGGAGAAATATTGCCTTAAAACTATTTTGGAGTCGGTTTACTTACCATACCACATACCTATTCCTTTTCGGAGTCTGAAACGTTCCGGAAAGTGTCCCTTATGTATTCCTCCAGGGTTATGGTTTCAATAACATTGGTTTCAACATTTATGGGGTTACCTGAGATATAATGTTTGATTCTTTGACCGTTCACCACGTTCGGATTTGTGCCTTCGAAGTTGTTGATTTTTACGGCACCGGAACGATAGACCTCCTCGATAACGTAAGGACCTTCCCATTTAGAGAGAGGTTTTCCTGCAAAAAATCTTAAACGAGAGTTGTATAGCAATACATAATCACCTACATTAAACTCACGCTTTTGTATCCTTTTATCATGCCATCTTTTAACTTTTTCTTTAAACAACTTGGCATTCTCGTAGGCTTGGGTTCTCCATTCATCGAGTGAGCTAATATCAAATAACCTCTTCTCACCGGCAAGTTTAAAATCATAATTGAGCTCTTTAATAGCCCAATATGCCTTGTGTTCTAGTTCGAGAGGTAAGTGACATGCTTTTCCATAAACCATTTTATACGGAGACATACCCATAGGATTTTTATATGCAGTTCTATAGGCCCATAATGAATCATCAAGTTTCTTGGACCAATTCTTTCTAGACGTATTGACAGTCTTTTGCAAAATTAATTTGAGCTCTCTATTACTCAATTCTACTTGACCACTAGACTGAGGGTGATAAGGGGATGCAATTCTATGATTAACATCATACTTAGCAAGCATTTTACGGAAAGCACCATGAATAAAATGTGAACCACCATCAGTCATTAAATATCTAGGGACCCCAAATCTTGGAAAAATAACTTCTTTAAGCATTTTAATAGAAGTGTTATGATCAGCACTACTAGTTGGAATAGCTTCTACCCACTTAGTAACGTAATTAACAGCAACTAAAATATGTGTATATCCATTAGAGGCAGGAAAAGGTCCCATATAGTCAAAGCCCCAAACATCAAATGGTTCAATAACGAGTGGATAGTTCATAGGCATTTCTTGATGTCTACTAATATTACCAATTCTTTGACATTCATCACAAGATAAGACTAAGGATGGCAATGGGTCGGGTTTGGATCGGGTTGAACAATCTCAAATCCATATCCATGTCCATGAAGACAGTCTTTGCCCGCCCATGAAAAAATCCATGGGTGAAAAATTGTGTCCATGTCCAAATCCGATGGATATCCATACCCATTGGATATCCATTGGGTCCTCTCGAGACATATAAATAAGACATAACATAATATTAACATAAACTCTTCCATTCTTCACCTCGTGGTAGGCTAGGCTTCACTTATGGTAAATCAACATCCACTAACAACCTAAGATCATTTAGTATTTTTCTAACATATGAGAATGACGAGTCATTTAAGAAGGAGGTAAAAATAAGGGAAGGGGTGTTGGAGTATGTTACAGAGGGGATTGAATGTCAACTAAAAAAAGTTACGATGGGGATTGTGTAATTTCTTATGAATGTTTTAGATTAAAAAAGTGTAAAATTGTTGTGGGACATACGACCGTGGGGAAGGGATAGCAGATTTTCCCCCATGAAGTCATACTATCGGGTCGGGTTTGGTTATATCCATGGGTACAAGATTATATCCATGCCCTATCCACGAACAACCGGGTCGGGTTTGGGCGCCGCCCATGGACACAAAAGCATATCCAAACCCTATCCATTCGGGTCGGATATCCATGGATATCCATGTCCATGGATAAAATTTCCATCCTTAGATAAGACAAACTTACGGGCATCTTTGAAGAGAGTAGGCCAATAAAAACGAGATTGCAATACCTTATGTGCAGTTCTATCTCCAGCATGGTGTCCTCCATAAGTTTCAGAGTGACACTTGCGTTGGATCTGTTCCTGTTCATGCTCAGGTACACAACGTTTAATAACACCACCTACTCCTTCTTTATAAAGATGTGGGTCATCCCAAAAGTAATGCCTCAAATCATAGAAGAACTTTTTCTTTTGCTGGTATGTGAAACTAGGTGGTATGAATTTGGCAACAATGTAATTAGCATAGTCGGCATACCATGGAGAAGTATGAGAAGCATTTATGACATTTAATTGCTCATCAGGAAAGCTATCATCAATAGGTAGTGGGTCATCAATCACATTTTCTAACCTAGACAAGTTGTCTGCAACGGGGTTCTCAGCTCCCTTTCTATCAACAATATGTAAATCAAATTCTTGTAGCAAGAGAACCCGTTTAATAATTCTAGGTTTAGCATCTTTCTTTTCCATAAGATATTTAATAGCAGCATGATCAGTGTGAATAGTTACTTTAGAATCAACAATATAAGGTCTGAACTTATCACAAGCAAATACAACTGCTAAGAATTCTTTTTCAGTAGTAGCATAATTTCTTATCAACTCTTTGCCCTAGAACAACACCTACAACATAATCACTAGCATCACACATAATTTCAAAGGGTAAATTCCAATCAAGTGGCTGAACAATAGGTGCAGAGATCAATGCTTTCTTAAGTATTTCAAATGCTTCTACGCAATCATCATCAAAGACAAATGGTATATCTTTTTGTAATAAATTAGTCAGAGGCCGAGAAATTTTTGAGAAGTCCTTAATGAACCTCCTATAAAATCCGGTGTGACCAAGGAAACTTCTTATACCTTTGATGTCCTTGGGGCATGGCATCTTTTCAATAGCATCAACTTTGGCTTTATCAACTTCAATACCTCTTTCAGAAACTTTATGCCCCAAGACAATACCTTCATTAACCATAAAGTGGCACTTTTCCCAATTCAAGACAAGATTAGTTTCTTCACATCTCTGCAAAACTCGATCAAGGTTGCTCAAGCAATCATCAAAAGAAGATCCATAGACGGAGAAATCATCCATGAAAACCTCACAAATCTTTTCACAAAAGTCAGAGAATATAGCCATCATGCATCTTTGAAAGGTAGCAGGTGCATTACATAAACCAAAAGGCATGCGTCTATAAGCAAAAGTACCAAAAGGGCAAGTAAAAGTAGTCTTTGATTGATCCTTGGCTGACACAGGTATTTGAGAGAAACCAGAATAACCATCTAGAAAGAAAAATTGTGTATGTTTGGATAATCTTTCTAGCATTTGATCGATAAAAGGTAAGGGGTAATAATCCTTTTTAGTGGCCTTATTTAATTTGCAGAAATCAATTACCATCCTATTACCTGTAATAATTCTTTGAGGAATCAATTCATATTTATCATTAGGAACGACAGTAATACCTCCCTTCTTAGAGAAACAATGGACATGACTTACCCACTGACTATCAGCAACGGGATAGATTATACCTGCCTCAAGGAGCTTTAGTATTTCCTTTCTCACCACTTCTTTCATTTTAGGATTCAGCCGTCGTTGATGATCACGAACTGGTTTAGCATCTTCTTCCAAATTTATTTTATGTTGACATAGAGTGGGACTAATTCCCATAAGATCATCAAGAGTATACCCAATAGCAGCACGGTGCTTCTTCAGATGTAGCAACCCGACCCGAATGGATCAAGTCTCTGTGCTTAAGTGTCATCCCTAGATCGGTATGCTGACACACACAGTACTCGAGGATTTATAACAGAGGTAAATCACATGTAAAAGTAACGTAAATACTATTACCTCAATCCAAAAAGCGGAAGTAACAACAAGGTTGTGGATTCCCATCAACACCAACGACAAAGTTGAGTGTAGAAATCGTAACCCTAACGTATCACTTACTCGTCATAAGATTCCTGCAACATGAGACGTTGCAGCCACAAGGGTCAGTACATTGAATGTACTGGCAAATTCACACCATAGAGAATGATGAACAATGGCTATCACTACATGCATATATGGCTGGTGGAAAAGCTCTATGGTTATATGTTTTTGCGAAAAGCCAATTTTTCCCTACTGCAAAGGAATACATTTTATTTAACTATCAAGGTGGTTGTTAAACATTGAGAGTGTAGACACCCTCTCAATCCCAATTAAGCATCATCATTAAAACCCAACAAAATTATTTGAAGTCACATGATGAGATTCACATGATAATTCAAGTACTAGATACTCAAGACGTCCATAACCGGGGACACGGCTAACCATGATTAGTTTATACACTCTGCAGAGGTTTGTGCACTTTTCCCCACAAGACTCGATCTCCTCCGTTGGGATTATCGCACTACATGGTGTTGGAGAAACGGATGACCGAGACATAGTTTTTCAGAAGCGCTAGCACCTTACGATCGGGTAGACCGTTACACCTACTTTCCCCTACATCTGCTAGTCTACCACTGTAAGAGTTCGCACGACTTAATCAACTATGCTAGAGCCCATAGTAGCTTGTGGTTGCACACGGAAGTTTCTAATATGAATAATCTCATGATCCCTTTGAGCCTGGGTGGCAGTCCATAAAGAAAAACAGGCAATCGCTGGAATACTCAGGTGCCTCAATCCACCCAGATGTGTATTTAAGTTGCCACCTTAAGTTTAACCATTAATTAAACAATCTCACATCTGTCATGAATACTCTCGAACCCAATCCACGTCTACAAGCATAGCATGGCAATATAAGCATAACATAATAGTAACTCCCAAGGTTTGAATGCAGGGCAATAGGTTCCTACCTCATCAACTACTTCCCAATACCCACATGTTATCAATCCTACTTATGCAATGTTTGAGGGTGAAACTAATGCATAAAAACTGGTTATGAAAGGGATATGATCAAAGTGTGAACTTGCCTGTAATGTTGATGAAGATGATTCGCACTCAAAACTCTTGATAGTTCTACTCGTCACACTCCGTTCAATCTATCGTGAGCAAGCAATAGTAACCACACATAAGCAATCACTAAGAAGATCGGGAAGAACAAAGAAGACAGTTCGGAAAACATCAAAACCAAGAAAACAACTCTTGCAACATAAAAAAATTTCTAACAGTACCAAAATTATGTGAATTTGGCCTTATCAGAAAATTTAGGTCAAGAGCTTCGATTTGCAAAAAGAATCAACTAAATCGGAGTTACGAAACTCAAGTTATGAACAAAAGAAGTTTGAATATGAATCTGAACAAATTTCGAATTTTGAAAATTTTAAAAAGTTGACGTGACAGGTTAACTGGATAGGTGAAAACAAGACGAAACTATAGGCGTTGGTTTCATCTAATTTGGATGAACGAGTAAAAAGTTATGGTTATTTAAAAAATCAGGGCCAAACTGTTTTCCGAAAGAAAAATAGCTACGGTTAAGGTCTAACATATAAATACGTAGACTAATTGATAATCTAGTTATTCTATCGTATTAGTCTAAAATAATAAACTACGGAAGTATAAAAAAAGATACTTTTATAAGGCAGAGAAAAAAATGACTTTGGAGAAAGGAGACAATTTCCAAAAGTCGCGTCGAAGAGGAGAAAAATATTTTTATCTAGTCAAATCAAAATATTGATTTAACCCGAACCGAATGATTTTTGAAGGATCTAGGTCTATATTTATAGGTGTAAAAGAGGTTTAAGGGTCAAAAGTTAGACAATGTGAGACTAAATGTAGACGAAAATATACGAAACAGAGAAGAAAAAGGCTAACGCCTCACACGGGCCTAAAAGCATTCGGCCGGCCGCGCGCACGCTGCGGTTGCAGCTTTTTTTTAAACAAAATTCGGCCTAAGAAAAAAAAGGCTGGCTGGGCCTGGCCCATGTAGGAAAAAGAAGAAAGGACGCCTGCTGGTATTATGATGCGCACGTATGCAACATTTAGGGATGGGCCGCATGTACAGTTTTTTAAATAGAAACAGAAGGATAACCTAAATAAAGAAAAATAAAGTAAAATTTTTATATAGGCATATTATATATCAAAATTTTCAGAAAAAGATTTTCTACAACATGAACATTTTTATAGCACCAAATAAAATCTACAAATATTCAAACAAAGCAAACAGTGCTACTGATGCAATAAAACCTCATAAAAATCATTTTAAAAATACCAAAATTAATTCAAATTTATTTCTCTCCAATTTTCTGATGTAGGGAATCATGTTGCCCTATTTTCCATATATTTTATTTTTGGAGAAAAATAATTTGAATAAAACTCAAATAACTCCAAATTGAAAATAAATTCAAAAGAATTTTGAATTTAATTCTTTGAAACTCCCAACTCATAGTTCATATGTTTTGAAGAAGCCATTTTATCTTCGCTCGTGAAAATCATTGAGTTGCATAAAGTTCCTGGGTTGGAAATATTTTGGAAATGAAATTCAAATATTTTCAACACCCCTTGTCATTTAAATAAATGGAAGAAGTCATGTCATCTTCTCTCCAGGGTTTGTGGTGAAAAGAATTTGAATTCACAGAGATCACGAATGCAAAATGAAAGTTTGGGAAAGTCCTTTTATTCCCTCTCATTTAACTTTCAAAAAGGTTTTGAATTTCACTCAATTTCACTCAATCAATCAAACAGTCAATCAAATCTATTAATTTATTATAACATTCCAAAATTTAGAATTTTGGGATGTTACAAACCTACCACCCTTAAAATGAATCTCGTCCTTGAGATTCGGAGAAGTTAGCAAGAAAGAGGTTAGGGTTTGGGGGTCTTCTCAAATTCCATCGATCGTCACAGGGGGTCTGGGGTGGTACCACCCTTAGAAACATGGTTACGGTTCCATCAAAACTCATGTACTTCATCCATATTGTTGACAGTGTCGGTCTTCTCAGATCTTTAGGATAATTCATTATCTGGGCTCCTCCGGTAGTGGCATAACCTTTACCACAATTATTCTGTCCTTTCATCTGGGTAAGGTTCTTCTATGACTGGATCTTCTTTAGCTGATGGGTCTGGCGCCAATACTAAAAAACTATCGCTATCTCATGGTGGTCATCAATTTATGGTTTCTCCTGCAGGAAATGGGTCTGGGGTGATCCTCACCGTATAACCTACGGTTGGCAAAAGCTGCCTTGTACAAGGGAAAATACTTATACCATTCTAAGGTTTAAACAAGGCTTAATATCGTTGTCGCTCTACTATAGGTAAGTCACTCAGATTTACCATCCCATATAGCGAGGCGAATAATAAGAGTAAGTCGGTATGGTGATCAATCCATCCCGCACCCAAATCATCACCCTGTATACGGTTTAGAGAATCTCGCATTCTAACACTCGGTCATCCTCACAAGCATTGCAGAATTACTCTTGTCGACGAACTAGGTTCGGATAAATCCATTGATTCTGCAAGCCAAACGAACATCTATCGTTCCTTCACAACTCTCAGGTTTTGCATTACTCCTATAAGATCGTCTGTCGATACAATCGTAACTTCTTCCAGGGTTTTCCTTCAGCAATAATGTGTTTGCTTCTTGGAATATCCTGGGGCCTGTGGGTTATGGCCCATGTAATATCCCAAAATTCTAAATTTCGGAATGTTATAATAAATAGATAGATTTGTTTGATTGTTTGATTGATTGTGTGTAATTGAGTGAAGTTCAAAACTTTTTGAAAGTTAAACGAGAGGGAATAAACGGACTTTCCCAAACTTTCATTTTTCATTCGTGATCTCCGTGAATTCAAATTATTTTCACCACAAAACCCTGGAGAGAAGATGACATGACTTCTTCCATTTATTTAAATGACAAGGGGTGTTGAAAATATTTGAATTTCATTTGGAAAATATTTCCAATCCAGAAACTTTATGCAACTCAATGATTTTCAAGAGTGAAGATAAAATGACTTCTTCAAAACATATGAAATGTGAGTTGGGAGTTTCAAAAGAATTAAATCCAAAGTTCTTTGAATATATTTCCAATTTGGAGTTATTTGAGTTTTATTCAAATTATTTTTCTCCAAAATAAACATATATGGAAAATAGGGTAACATGATTCCCTAGAATAGAAAATTGGAGAGAAATAAATTTGAAATCATTTTGGTATTTTTAAAATGAATTTTACTGGATTTTAGTAGGGCAGTAGCACTCTTTGCTTTATTGGAATTTGTGTGAATTTTATTTAATGCTAGGAAAATGTTCAAGTCATAGAAAATCTTTTTCTGAAAATTTTTAAATATTATATGCCTATATAATATTTTACTTTATTTTCTTTTTCTTTCTTTTCTCTCTGTTATAAAAAAATAAAAAATAATATGCTTTATATAAAAAAGCTCTCTCCGCCGCCGAACTGGGCCGGCCCAACAGGCCGCGGCCCAGCCCAGACGCGCTCGCCACCGACCCCGGGCAGGAATCTGGCTCCCGCACGGGAGCGCCGCCGCCGGAGTCCGGCCGGACACCGCGTCCGCCTCCCTTGCCTCCTCCCCACGCCTCCCCGCCTATATAAGGTGAGGCCGGGCCTCTCTCTCTCCTCTTGAGCCGCGCCGCCGCCCTCGCGCCAGCGCCACCGCCCCTGCACCGCACCCCGCCGCCGCCTCCGACCGCTGCCGGCGCCCCCAGCGCACCCGTCGCCCTGCGCCGCCTCTCCCCGTGCGCCTCGCCGTCTCCTCCGACAACCGGAGCCGCCTGCTGGAGCCCCGCGCTGACTCACCGGAGCTCGCTGGTCCGATCCGCTCCGCGAACTGGTATAAACCGACCACGGTCTTTTTTTAGGTTCGGTTTTTTTCAAACCCTAGACTAGAACTGTTTTTTTAGGTTTTATTAAACAGCGAACGTCCACTGTTTAGAACTAGTTAGCGAACGTTCGTTATTTAGTTTTTCCTTTTTCTGTTTATTTTTCACCAGGGACCTATATGTGATGATTTTAATTACAGTTTAGCCCCTGTTCTTCAAACGATCATTACTTTTTACTCGTTAGTCCAAATCCAACGAAACCAACGCTCACGTCTTAGTTATGATCTCCTCTATCCAGTAATCCAACTCAAACAGGTTTCTGAAAATTTTAAAATTTGAATTAGATCAGATTTGAATTCAAACTTCGTTTGATCATAACTTGAGTTTCGTAGCTCCGTTTGAGTTGATTCTTTTTGCAAATCGAAGCTCTTGACCTAAACTTTCTGATAAGGCCAAATTCATATAATTTTGGTACTGTTAGAAATTGTTTTATGTTGCAAGAGTTATTTTCTTGGTTTTGATGTTTTCCGAATCGTCTTCTTCGATCTTTCTGATCTTTTGAGTGATTGCTTATGTGTGGTTACTATTGCTTGCTTACGATAGATTGACCGGAGTGTGATGAGTAGACCTATCAAGAGTTATGAGTGCGAATCATCTTCATCAACATTGCAAGCAAGTTCACACTTTGATCATATCCCCTTTCATACCCAGTGTTTATGCATTAGTTTCACCCTCAAACATTGCATGAGTAGGATTGATAACATGTGGGTATTGGGAAGTAGTTGATGAGGTAGGAACCTATTGCCCTGCATTCAAACCTTGGGAGTTACTATTACGTTTTGCTTATAGTGCCATGCTATGCTCGTAGACGTGGATTGGGTTTTGAGAGTATTCATGACAGATGTGAGATTGTTAATTAATGGTTTACTTAAATTGGCAACTTAAACACACATCTGGGTGGATTGAGGTACCTGGGTATTCCAGGATTGCCTGTCTAGGCACCTGGGTAAACCAGGATTGCCTGTTTTTTTATGGACCGCCACCCAGGCTCAAAGGGATCATGAGATTTTTCATACTAGAAACTTCCGTATGCAGCCACAAGCTATTATGGGCTCTAGCATACTTGATTAAGTCATGCGAACTCTTACAGGGTAGACTAGCAGATGTAGGGGAAAGTAGGTGTAACGGATTATCCATCGTAAGGTGCTAGCGCTTCTGAAAGACTATGTCTCGGTCATCCGTTTCTCAAACACCATGTAGTGCGAGAAATCCAACGGAGGCGATCGAGTCTTGTGGGGAAAAGTGCGCAAACATCTGTAGAGTGTATAAACTAATCATGGTTAGCCGTGTCCCCGGTTATGGACGTTTTGAGTATCTAGTACCTGGATTATCATGTGAATCTCAACATGTTACTCTAAAATTTATTTTTGTTGGGTTTTGTTAATGATTACTTTTAATTGGGATTGAGAATGCTGTCAACCATTCTCAATGTTTAACAACCACCATGATAGTTAAATAAAATTTATTCCTTTGCAGTAGGGAAAAATTGGCTTTTCGCAAAACTAAACCATAGAGCCTTTCCACCAGCCAAATATGCATGTAGTGATAGCCTTTATTCATCATTCTCTATGGTGTGAATTTGCGAGTACATTCAATGTACTGACCCTTTGTGGCTGCAACGTCTCATGTTGCAGGACTTCTTACGACGAGTAAGTGATACGTTAGGGTTACGATTTCTACACTCAACTTTGCCGTTGGTGTTGATGGGAATCCACAACCTTGTTACTTCCGCTATTTGGATTGAGGTAATAGTATTTATGTTACTTTTACATGTGATTTACCTCTGTTATAAATCCTTCAGTACTGTGTGTGTCAGCATACCGATCCAGGGATGGCACTTAAGCACAGAGACTTGATCCATTCGGGTCGGGTCGCTACAAGATGGTATTAGAGCACATGTTGACTGTAGGACGTGACCCTAGAAACTGGCAAGCCCATAGCAAAGATTTTTCTCTACAACTTTCCCTTTCAAAAAGATCTTTTACCTCTCTTCTCTTCTGGGCTTATTCAAAAATTTCCTCTTAGTGAGACTATACCCCTTTCCCTTTTTGACCACTCGAAGATTCGACTGATGAGGCCACTCCAAAAGTACAAGATATTGGACAACTAAGACCATTCAAAATGAAGAGGGTTTTACCATACATTATGATAATGGAAACGACAACTGTTGAAGACTCCGAAGAATAGGAGAATTTGGAGGCTATGAAGAATTTCTAGATTTGTATGACCTAGGAAGGCTACCCTTATGGAACTTGACAGATTATGAAGGTTGTCAATACCCGAGATCAAGGTGTATCGGAGAAAGACTGGAACATAGAGCATGAGAACTCAAAGTTTTGTCAAGAAAACCCTAAGGCAGGAGATATCAACTATGGAGAGATAGCGCATGGAAATGACAAGAGCAGAAACACGGTTATCCGTGATGTTATCGCCCGCTTATGCTATTGTCACCGTGCTGAGTTAAAGCATGCATATGCATGGAAGGATTGGATGGTACAAGGCTGATAAAACACCTATCAGCAAGACGAAGTTTTAACTTTAGCTGGTGTATCACCAGGATCTGGAGTGGTACATCAAGAAGTTTAAGGTGGGGCTCCATGAAGCCGTATTAGACAAGGAAGCATTTCGTGAAGAACTCAGGAACCAAAAGCTGAAAGTAGCCAAGCTGGAGGAGCTACAACCTTGAGATATCGGAGATTCGTGAAGAACTGAAGGACAGAAGGATCATGGTTCAGGTCGAGTTTGATGAAACCCAGAAGTTTGGAATGCAACTCCAGAATATTAAAGGACGTCACAAGAGACTTCGCGTCAACAGAGTTGATCTGGCAAAAGAACTTGAGAAAGACAAGCATGATCGGAAGAAGCCATTGGAGGCATGTACAAGGCTTGAAGAGTTTGGAGAGTTGAAGATTTATTGACCTTTAGAAGACCAAACCCCTGTTATATACCTACGTTAGATGTGACGTTTGTGAGCTGTCATTTGTTTGATGTTTTTCCCGACAGCTACAAATAAAATCTGTCTTTTCAAAACTTTTGTTTGTATTGTGTGTATCCCTCTCCCTCTCTTATCTTACCCCAAACCCACATGGACCCAATAGAGGATGAATGGAGATGAGCTTGTATTTTCTGGAGCGATGAGTCAGTTGGAGACAGACCGATGGATTCAGAACATGGAGGATCACATGGAGAATAACCCTATAGTCGGAAAGGATATGACCCAGCATGCTCTTCAGTGCTTTGAAAGAGGTGCTGC
This sequence comes from Triticum urartu, assembly GCF_056163025.1. Taxonomy (NCBI): domain Eukaryota; kingdom Viridiplantae; phylum Streptophyta; class Magnoliopsida; order Poales; family Poaceae; genus Triticum; species Triticum urartu. The sequence goes on along the minus strand of NC_141874.1, from coordinate 615,087,453 downwards.
TACTTGGTGGAGGATGTACCAAACCATCAATGGATGGCAAGGAGTAACCCCTTGGAAAGAATTTAAGTTGACGCTGCTAAAGTCTCGGTTCGTGTCGCAGAAATTGAAGCCTTCTGGAAAGTATATGAAGAAACCTTGTGCATGCAAGATTTGTGGAGAAATAGGACACACCCATAAAGAACACAAGGATGAATGCCCAAATTGTGAAGGAAGTCACCCAGTTGAAGAATGCCCAACTAGGCAGATTACTTGTTTCTTGTGTGAAGGGACTACCCACTATCCTGCTCAGTGTCACATTTACCCCATGGTATGAAGAACCGCACAGGAGAAGAAAGAAGTAAAGAAAGGAGCCCTTATGGAGATTTTAGAAGAAACCGTGATGAAGGAAGAGATGGAGGACACACCTAAAGAAGACCCAAGTAAACCCTGCACTAAGACTTGCTATTCGTGTGGAGAAGAAGGACACATCTCCCAAAATTGTTTGAATGGGGATCTAGTAGAATTCCCGACAGAGGAAGTAGAGTATGACGGACAGGAAATAGAAGCCCTAATTGGAATGGAAAAGTCCAGAAAGATAAGCAGAGTGGATTCCAGGAAGGACCCGAGTCATATCACCTACCACAGGTGCAAGGAGTCAGGGCACTACCTCAACAGTTGCCCCAAAAGGAAACCTCAATACTTGTTAGAAGTAATATGTTTTAGTTGTAATGGAGCAGGGCACTTTGCCAGAGAATGCCCCAAGGGGAAGGAAACTTGTGCTAGATAGTTGAGTTTGCAACAAAAGAAATGGAGTAGTAGAAGTGAGAACATTTTCTTTTATATTGAGGTGTTGAGTTGAGACATGTAATGGAGAAGCGAGAGATTGTAATCATTTGAGAATGAATAAAGTAGCATCGTTGGTACTGATATGGATTTTATGAGTTGTTACCCTATGAAGAAGAATGTTGACCATTTTTGAGGATATGAGAAATATGGTCTATGGAAGATTTCTGCATTTTAAGGGTGGTAGTACCCTGTAAGAACCCTTGACCCATGGGAAAGATAAGGATACTCCACTGAGTGGATTTCGGACAAAATGAATACGAGTTTTGTCTCGATATGTGTGATGCCCCAAGAGTATGTGGGATGAAGTTGGAGACTGTCAGTTGTTTGGACCAAATGTGATCAAGGAGTCAGAAGAGAATGTTAAGTTGATTCGAGATAGACTGAAGGTAGCTCAGTCCAGGCAGAAGAGTTATGCAGAATAAAAAAACGCAAGGAGGTAGTCTATGAAATTGGAGATAGAGAATGTCTTCGTGTGACCCCTCTGCGAGGAGTTAAACGATTTGTAGTTAAGGGAAAATTAGCCCCGAGATTTGTAGGACATACCGAGTTTTGGAGCGTATGGAAGAAGTGGCCAACAAGTTGGAGTCACCCGGAGGACTGTCAGGAGTTCAAGATGTGTTTCACGTTTCCCAGTTGAAGAAGTGCCATGCAGAGATGGCCAATATTCCACTGTAAGGACGCTTGACCCTGGAAAGAATAATGATGTTCCATGAAGTGGAGTATGGATTTCATAAGTATAAGTTTTTATTTCGGTATGTGGGATATCCCACGAGGATGAAGAGATGAATTACTATTGGATATAAAGGAGGTATGATGTTGGAAATATGGATCAATGGAAATTCCATGATGAGTCTGAGTAATCATGTCCTAGTTTGGTGCCAATAGAAGGAAGTAAGACAGTACAATTGGATGGATTTAAGAATACTAGGAAGTTGGAAGTTGGGATGATGATCAGTTGCCCGATGATAAGTTCAAGGACTACAAGTGATGAGATGGGCCATAACCCACAGGCCCCAGGACCTGCCAAGAAGCAAGCACATTCTTGCTGAAGGAAAAACCCTGGAGGAAGATACGACATTTATCGGCAGACAATTTATAGGAGTAACGCAAAAACCTGAGAGTTGTGAAGGAACGATAGAGGTTTGTTTGGCTTGCAGAATCAATGGATTCATCCAAACTTGGTTCGTCGACAAGAGAAATTCTGCAATGCTTGTTAGGATGACCGAGTGTTAGAATGCGAGATTCACTAAACCATGTACAAGGTAATGATTTGGGTGCGGGATGGATTGATCACCATACCGACTTACTCTTATTATTCGCCTCGCTATATGGGATGGTAAATCTGAGTGACTTACCTATAGTAGAGCGACAACGATATTAAGCCTTGTTTAAACCTTAGAATGGTATAAGTATTTTCCCTTGTACAAGGCAGCTTTTGCCAACCATAGGTTATATGGTGAGGATCAACCCAGACCCATTTCCTGCAGGAGAAACCATAAATGGTTGACCACCATGAGATATCGATAGTTGTTTAGTATTGGCGCCAGACCCGTCAGCTAAGAAGACCCAGTCTCGGAAGAACCTTACCTAGATGAAAGACAGAAGAATTGAGGAAAAGGTTATGCCACTACCGGAAGAGCTCAGAGAAGGAATTTTCTTGAGGATCTGAGAAGACCGACACTGTCAAGAATAAGGATGGAGTATATGAGTTTTGATGGAACAATAACCATGCTTCTAAGGGGGGTAGCACCCCAGACCCCTGTGATGATCGATGGATTTTGAGAAGACCCCAAACCTAACCTAATTCTTGCTAGCCTCTCCGAATCTCGAGGACGAGATTCATTTTAAGGGTGGTAGGTTTGTAACATCCCAAAATTCTAAATTTTAGAATGTTATAATAAATGGATAGATTTGTTTGATTGTTTGATTGATTGTATGTAATTGAGTCAAATTCAAAACTTTTTGAAAGTTAAACGAGAGGGAATAAAAGGACTTTCCCAAACTTTCATTTTTCATTCGTGATCTCCGTGAATTCAAATTCTTTTCACCACAAAACCCTGGAGAGAAGATGACATGACTTCTTCCATTTATTTAAATGACAAGGGGTGTTGAAAATATTTGAATTTCATTTGGAAAATATTTCCAATCCAGAAACTTTATGCAACTCAATGATTTCCAAGAGCGAAGATAAAATGACTTCTTCAAAACATATGAAATGTGAGTTGGGAGTTTCAAAAGAATTAAATTCAAAGTTCTTTGAATTTATTTCCAATTTGGAGTTATTTGAGTTTTATTCAAATTATTTTTCTCCAAAATAAACATATATGGAAAATAGGGTAGCATGATTCCCTACAATAGAAAATTGGAGAGAAATAAATTTGAAATCATTTTGGTATTTTTAAAATGAATTTTACTGGATTTTAGTAGGGCAGTAGCACTCTTTGCTTTATTGGAATTTGTGTGAATTTTATTTAATGCTAGGAAAATGTTCAAGTCGTAGAAAATCTTTTTCTGAAAATTTTGATATATTATATGCCTATATAATATTTTACTTTATTTTCTTTTTCTTTCTTTTCTCTCTGTTATAAAAAAATATGCTTTATAAAAAAAAAGCTCTCTCTGCCGCCGAACTGGGCCGGCCCAACAGGCCGCGGCCCAGCCCAGCCGCGCTCGCCACCGACCCCGGGCAGGAATCCGGCTCCCGCACGGGAGCGCTGCCGCCGGAGTCCGGCCGGACACCGCGTCCGCCTCCCTTGCCTCCTCCCCACGCCTCCCCGCCTATATAAGGCGAGGCCGGGCCTCTCTCTCTCCTCTTGAGCCACGCCGCCGCCCTCGCGCCAGTGCCACCGCCGCTGCATCTCGCCACCGCCGTTGCCGCTCTGCCGCCGCCCCTGCACCGCACCCTGCCGCCGCCTCCGACCGTCGCCGGCGCCCCCAGCGCACCCGTCGCCCCGCGCCGCCTCTCCCCGTGCGCCTCGCCGTCTCCTCTGACAATCGGAGCCACCCGCCGGAGCCCCGCGCTGACTCGCCGGAGCTCGCTGGTCCGATCCGCTCCGCGAACCCGTATAAACCGACCACGGTCTTTTTTTTAGGTTCGTTTTTTTAAAACCCTAGACTAGAACTGTTTTTTTAGGTTTATTAAACAGCGAACGTCCACTGTTTAGAACTAGTTAGCGAACGTTCGTTATTTAGTTTTTCCTTTTTCTGTTTATTTTTCACCAGGGACCTATATGTGATGATTTTAATTACAGTTTAGCCCCTGTTCTTCAAACGATCATTACTTTTTACTCGTTAGTCCAAATCCAACGAAACCAACGCTCACGTCTTCGTTATGATCCCCTCTATCCAGTAATCCAACTCAAACAGGTTTTTGAAAAGTTTAAAATTTGAATTAGATCAGATTTGAATTCAAACTTCATTTGATCACAACTTGAGTTTCGTAGCTCCGTTTGAGTTGATTCTTTTTGCAAATCGAAGCTCTTGACCTAAACTTTCTGATAAGGCCAAATTCATATAATTTTGGTACTGTTAGAAATTGTTTTATGTTGCAAGAGTTATTTTCTTGGTTTTGATGTTTTCCGAATCGTCTTCTTCGATCTTTCTGATCTTTTGAGTGATTGCTTATGTGTGGTTACTATTGCTTGCTTACGATAGATTGACCGGAGTGTGATGAGTAGACCTATCAAGAGTTATGAGTGCGAATCATCTTCATCAACATTGCAAGCAAGTTCACACTTTGATCATATCCCCTTTCATACCCAGTGTTTATGCATTAGTTTCACCCTCAAACATTGCATGAGTAGGATTGATAACATGTGGGTATTGGGAAGTAGTTGATGAGGTAGGAACCTATTGCCCTGCATTCAAACCTTGGGAGTTACTATTACGTTATGCTTATAGTGCCATGCTATGCTCGTAGACGTGGATTGGGTTTTGAGAGTATTCATGACAGATGTGAGATTGTTAATTAATGGTTTACTTAAGGTGGCAACTTAAACACACATCTGGGTGGATTGAGGTACCTGGGCATTCCAGGATTGCCTGTCTAGGCACCTGGGTAGACCAGGATTGCCTGTTTTTTTATGGACCGCCACCCAGGCTCAAAGGGATCATGAGATTTTTCATACTAGAAACTTCCGTGTGCAGCCACAAGCTATTATGGGCTCTAGCATAGTTGATTAAGTCGCGCGGTCTCTTACAGGGTAGACTAGCAGATGTAGGGGAAAGTAGGTGTAATGGTCTATCCATCGCAAGGTGCTAGCGCTTCTGAAAGACTATGTCTCGGTCATCCGTTTCTCAAACACCATGTAGTGCGAGAAATCCAACAGAGGCGATCGAGTCTTGTGGGGAAAAGTGCGCAAACCTCTGCAGAGTGTATAAACTAATCATGGTTAGCCGTGTCCCCGGTTATGGACGTTTTGAGTATCTAGTACCTGAATTATCATGTGAATCTCAACATGTTACTCTAAAATTTAATTTTGTTGGATTTTGTTAATGATTACTTTTAATTGGGATTGAGAATGCTGTCAACCATTCTCAATGTTTAACAACCACCATGATAGTTAAATAAAATTTATTCCTTTGCAGTAGGGAAAAATTGGCTTTTCGCAAAACTAAACCGTAGAGCCTTTCCACCAGCCAAATATGCATGTAGTGATAGCCTTTATTCATCATTCTCTATGGTGTGAATTTGCGAGTACATTCAATGTACTGACCCTTTGTGGCTGCAACGTCTCATGTTGCAGGGCTTCTTACGATGAGTAAGTGATACGTTAGGGTTACGATTTCTACACTCAACTTTCCCGTTGGTGTTGATGGGAATCCACAACCTTGTTACTTCCGCTATTTGGATTGAGGTAATAGTATTTACGTTACTTTTACATGTGATTTACCTCTGTTATAAATCCTCGAGTACTGTGTGTGTCAGCATACCGATCCAGGGATGGCACTTAAGCACAGAGAGTTGATCCATTCGGGTCGGGTCGCTACAGCCCATCTCATCACTTGTAGTCCTTGAACTTATCATCGGGTAACTGATCATTATTCCAACTTCCAACTTCCTAGTATTCTTAAATCCATCCAATTGTACCGCCTTCCTTCCTTCTATTGTCACCAAACTAGGACATGATTTCTTAGACTCATCATGGAGTTTCCATTGATCCATATTTCTGACATCATACATCCTTTATATCCAATAGTAATATATCTCTTCATCCTCGTGGGATATCCCTCATACCGAGATAAAAACTTATACTTATGAAGTTCATATTCCACTTCATCGAACATCATTACCCTTTCTAGGGTCAAGCGTCCTGATACGTCTCCGTCGTATCTACTTTTCCAAACACTTTTGCCCTTATTTTGGACTCTAACTTATATGATTTGAATGGAACTAACCCGGACTGACGCTGTTTTCAGCAGAATTGCCATGGTGTTGTTTTATGTGCAGAAAACAAATATTCTCGGAATGACCTGAAACTCCACGGAACATCTTAGAAAAAATAATAAAAAATCCTCACCAAAGATGAAGATCAGGGGGCCCACACCCTGTCCACGAGGGTGGGGGGGGCGCCCCCCCTCTAGGGCGCGCCCCCTACCTCGTGGGCCCCCTAGGTGCCCTCCGACGCCAACTCCAACTCTATATATTTGCTTTCGGAGAGAAAAAAATCAAAGAGAAGATATCATCGTGTTTTACGACACGGAGCCGCCGCCAAGCCCTAAAACCTCTCGGGAGGGCTGATCTGGACTCCGTTCGGGGCTCCGGAGAGGGGGATTCGTCGTCGTTGTCATCATCAACCATCCTCCATCACCAATTTCATGATGCTCACCGCCGTGCGTGAGTAATTCCATCATAGGCTTGCTGGACGGTGATGGGTTGGATGAGATTTATCATGTAATCGAGTTAGTTTTGTTAGGGTTTGATCCCTAGTATCCATTATGTTCTGAGATTGATGTTGCTATGACTTTGCTATGCTTAATGCTTGTCACTAGGGGCCGAGTGCCATGATTTCAGATCTGAACCTATTATGTTTTCATGAATATATGTGAGTTCTTGATCCTATCTTGCAAGTCTATAGTCACCTACTATGTGTTATGATCTGGCAACCCCAAACTAACAATAATCGGGACCACTCCCGGTGATGACCATAGTTTGAGGAGTTCATGTATTCACTATGTGCTAATGCTTTGTTCCGATTCTCTATTAAAAGGAGGCCTAAATATCCCTTAGTTTCCAATAGGACCCCGCTGCCTCGGGAGGGTAGGACAAAGGATGTCATGCAAGTTCTTTTCCATAAGCACGTATGACTATATACATAATACATGCCTACATTACATTGATGAATTGGAGCTAGTTCTGTGTCACCCTATGTTATGACTGTTACATGATGAACCGCATCCGGCATAATTATCCATCACTGATCCGGTGCCTACGAGTTTTCCATATACTGGTTTACGCTTATTTACTTTCCCGCTGCTACTGTTACAATCACTACAAAATACCAAAAACATTACTTTTGTTGTCTTTACTTTTGTTGCCGCTACCACCACTATCATATTACTTTGCTACTAAACACTTTGCTGCAGATACTAAGTTTCCAGGTGTGGTTGAATTGACAACTCAGCTGCTAATACTTGAGAATATTCTTTGGCCCCCCTTGTGTCGAATCAATAAATTTGGGTTGAATACTCTACCCTCGAAAGCTGTTGTGATCCCCTATACTTGTGGGTTATCAAGACTAATTTCTGGCGCCGTTGCCGGGGAGCATAGCTCTATTCTTTGAGTTACTTGGGATTTATATCTGCTGGACACTATGAAGAACTTGAAAGACGCTAAGACAACAATTTATCCCTCAACTACAAGGGGAGGTAAGGAACTGCCATCTAGCACTGCACTTGATTCACCTTCTGTTATGAGTAGGCTAGCGACACCTAAACCTGCTTCTGCTATTCGTTCCGATATGTCGCATGTTATTGATGATGCCACTTCTGCTATGCATGATACTTATGATGAAACTGCTTCTATGCCTGATACTACTGTGCCCCTTAGTGAATTTCTTGATGAACAAATTGCTAGGGCTAGAGAAAAAGAAACTATTGAATCTGAATACGATGATGAAAGTGATGATGAAAATATGCCTGTTATTCCTGAGGGCTATCTTTTTGATATGGAATCTTCTGCCGCTATTTTAGCTTGCAGGGATAGATATGAGCTTAAGAGGTTATTAGTTAAATGGAACAAAGAATCACTTAGAGATAAAATGAAACCCGACCCTGCTTTTGCTACTTCACCTATATGTGTTCCTGATAAGGATTATGAATTCTCTGTTGATCCTAATATAATTACTTTGGTTGAATCTGATCCGTTTTATGGCTATGAATCTGAAACTGTTGTGGCACATCTTACTAAGTTAAATGATACAGCCGCCCTATTTACTAATGATGAGAGATCGCGTTACTTTTATATACTCAAAATATTTCCGTTCTCATTAAAGGGTGATGCTAAGATATGGTTTAATTCTCTTGATCCTGGTTGTGTGCGTAGTCCCCAGGATATGATTTATTACTTCTCTGCTAATATTTCCCTGCTCATAAGAAACAAGCTGCTTTGAGGGAAATATACAACTTTGTGCAAATTAAAGAAGAGAGTCTCCCACAAGCTTGGGGGAGGCTTCTCAAGTTACTTAATGCTTTGCCTGATCATCCTCTTAAGAAACCTGAAATACTTGATATCTTTTATAATGGACTAACCGAAGCTTCCAGAGATTACCTGGATAGTTGTGCTGGTTCTCTTTTCAGGGAAAGAACACCGGATGAAGCTGAAATTCTATTGAATAATATGTTGACAAATGAAAATAATTGGGCACCTCCTGAGCCAGCTCCTGCTCCAATTACTGAGTCTATTCCTAAACCAACTCCGAAGAAGAGAGGTGTTCTATTCCTCAGTCCCGAAGATATGCAAGAGGCAAAGAAATCTATGAAAGAAAAAGGTATTAAAGCTGAAGACGTTAAGAATTTACCTCCTATTGAAGAAATACATGGTCTTAATTCACCACCTGTTGAAGAAACTTATGATCTCAATTCTTTATTTATTGAAGAACCTCCTGACCCCGATATCCCGACACAGGTAGTAAAGGTAAATTCTCTCTATAGATATGATAAAGCTGAAGTTCCTCCTACTAAAATTGCTAGTCAGTGCTTGGATGAGTTTGATAACTTTATGTTTAAGCAAGACGACTTCAATGCTTATTTTGGTAGACAATTAAAAGAAAATGCTTATATGATTAGACGCTTGGGTGATTATATGGCTAATATTAAAGGTGAACTTAAACTTGTTAGCAAACATGCTTCTATGGTTACCACTCAAGTAGAACAAGTACTTAAGGCTCAAAAAGAAGTGCTTGATGAAATGAATAGTAAGAAAAATGATTATGCTGTTAGAGTGGCTACTAGAACTGGTAGAATGACTCATGAACCTTTGTATCCTGAAGGACACCCTAAGAGAATCGAGCAAGATTCTCAGAGAAATAATATTGATGTTCCTAGTTCTTCTAAAAATAAGAAAAAGAAAAATGATAGAACTGTGCAAACTTCTAGTGAACCTATTGCTGAACCACCTGATAATCCAAATGATATATCTATGTCTGATGCTGAAGCACAATCTGGTAATGAACATGAACCTAATGAAAACATTAATGATGATGTTCATGATCATGCTCAACCTAGTAATGATAATGATGTAGAAATTGAACCTGTTGTTGATCTTGATAACCCACAATAAAAGAATCAACGTTATGATAAAAGAGACAATGTTGCTAGGAAACATGGTAAAGAAAGGGAACCTTGGGTTCAGAAACCCATGCCTTTTCCTCCAAAACCATCCAAGAAAAAGGATGATGAGGATTTTGAGCGCTTTGCTGAAATGATTAGGCCTATCTTTTTGCGTATGCGATTAACTGATGTGCTCGAAACAAATCCTTATGCTAAATATATGAAGGATATTATTACTAATAAAAGAAAGATACCGGAAGCTGAAATTTCCACCATGCTTGCTAATTATACTTTTAAGGGTGGAATACCAAAGAAACTTGGAGATCCCGGAGTACCTACTATACCTTGCTCCATTAAAAGAAATTATATTAAAACTGCTTTATGTGATCTTGGAGCCGGTGTTAGTGTTATGTCTCTCTCTTTATATCGTAGACTTGACTTGAATAAACTGACACCTACCGAAATATCTTTGCAAATGGCTGATAAATCAACTGCTATACCTGTCGGTATTTGTGAGGATGTGCCTATTGTGGTTGCAAACGTTACTATTTTAACGGACTTTGTTATTCTTGATATTCCTGAGGATGATAGTATGTCAATTATTCTTGGAAGACCTTTTCTTAATACAGCAGGGGCGGTTATTGATTGCAACAAAGGCAATGTCACTTTTCATGTTAATGGTAATGAGCATATGGTACACTTTCCGAGGAAACAACCTCAAGTTCATAGTATCAACTCCATTGGAAAAATTCCATCGATTATAATTGGAGGTTTTGAATTTCCTCTTCCTACTGTCAAAAAGAAATATGATATACTTATTATAGGGGATGTGCATATCCCCGTTGAGGTAACTTAGTGTTATTCGAAATTTCTCCGGTTTCATGATTATCGGAATGAGTTTGTTAACAAGACTTGATCAACCTTGTTAGTGGATTCTTTTTGATGAGCATGAGATGGATGAAACTAGAAGCACAACCTTCTGTACCCTCTCTATATTTTCTATTAATTAGTAGAAATAAAGTAAAAATAGTATTTTTCTGTCTGTTTCCTGACTTATCTGTGCAATATAAAAATATCCCGAAAATAAAAGTCCTCAGAATGACATGCCAATTTAATATGATTTTTTCGGGAATATTTGAGGATTTACTGTGCAAAAATTACTGCGGGAGGAGCTGCCACCTGGCCACGAGGGTGGTGGGCGCGCCCCCCTGCCTCATGGGCCCAAGGTGGCCCTCCTTCACTTATCCCAGCACCCATCTTCTTCCTCTGTCTCACACAAACCCGAAAATCAACTCAAGCACGAGTTCCAACCACTTTTGCTGTGATTTTCGATCTCCTTGCTCAAAGCAACTCTCGCAAAACTGCTTGGGGAGATTGTTCCTTGGTATGTGACTCCTCCATTGGTCCAATTAGTTTTTGTTCTAGTGCTTTATTCTTTGCAAATTTATGCTGCATAGGTGACCATGTTCTTGAGCTTGCATGTCAAATTTATATGGTTCCAAGTAGTTCTAATGCTTGATATAGGCTCTAGGCACTTGTAGGAGTAGTTGCTATCAGTTTTATTGAAGTTGGTTCACTTTTGTTTGAAGTTACTAAAAATTTCAGAATTTTTCAGAGAAAAACATTATGCTTAGGAAGATGTTCCAAGGTGGTTCCTCTAAGAAGCAAGGACCCAGGATTGCTATGCGCGATGCTGACGAGGATCCACCAAGAGACGCTCCGGTACGGCCTTGCGAATGGCCGTCGGAAAATTTTATGGACCGTGCGGGAATTAAAGAAGAATTCAAAGCATATCTGCACAATGCCGGTCTTGAGGATTTTGAGGCTAACAAATGCCCCCAGTATCATGATCTCACAAGTTCATTTGTGAGGAGGTTTGAGTATTCATCTTCGCGTAATTCTCCTTCAGTCATGTTTGATCTTTATGACAAATCTTATACCATGGACCTAGAGGATTTCACTCTTGCATGCAAACTTCCATCATGGGGCAGTATTAGGGATCCCCCTAAATCTGAATTTAGAAACTTTCTTGCTAGTATAACTGTAGGGGAATCTAGAGATATAACGCAGCCTACCATAAGGAGCATTCACTTTCCTGATATACATTATTTTGCTCTCTTCATCGGTAGATGCATAAATACTAAGGATGAAGCATGTCACATGTGTGTGCCTGACCTGAGCATTCTTAGGAGTGCTGTGTCAAGAGACCAATCTTATCATATTGGAGCCATTGTAGCTCGTAGGTTGTGTCATAATAGACATAAATGGAGATTTCTTTGGAGGAATTTATGCAACCCGCTTAGCTAATTTCTTGAGATAGACATTCGTGAGGGTGATACGGAGTTGCCTCCTGCCTTTTTAGACTATAACTCTATGGCTTCACACCAGTTTGTCGAGAGGCCTGAATCACCTCTCTTATATCATTTAATTTTTAACAAACGGCACGTTGTCCGTATTACTCTCCCTGCTCCCGCCTTCTTTGATGCTTAGGCAAAACGAAGATACACTATCACCAGAGAGGAGGCAGATGAGTACGAGAGGAGAGCGGAGGCAGCTCGACTCCGTGCTGCAGCTTAGCAGGCGATAAACGCTGCACAACAGTATGATCCCAACTATTCTTCGTCACAATACGACCCCAGCTACACCTACGGGTACCCGCCAGGCTATCCCTGGCAATAGACCAACTTAGGCCAAAAGCCTAAGCTTGGGGGAGTACGTATTTCTCACCGACATTACATTTATGCTCACACACACTCATTACTAGATGTCGGTGCTCATACTCTTTCACTGCAATATCCATGCTAGTTTATTTTCTTTTTCCTGCTTTCTTCTTGTGTGTTTGTTAAACCTTAAGAAAAACCAAAAAAATTAGTAGTAGTTTATTTTTCTGTTGTAGTAGTAGTAATAAAAAAAAGAAAACCCAAAAATATTTCCCGTTCTTCTTTTGCTTGTTGGGAGCTTTCCCGTGTAAATAGTTTTATTTCTTTTCTTTTCTTTGGGGGTCAGTAGGAGAAGACTAGAATTAAATTGTTGAAGTGGCTCTTATATGAATTATTGTTGATTTAACCCAGAGCCCATATTGCCTTGTCTTCTCCTGTTTATTGAATGCTCGCAGATTCCAGCTTAGTCCAATGCACGTACACTCTTATTATTATTCACACCGTTCGGTCGTGCAAGTGAAAGGCAATTATGATGATATATGATGGGCTGACTGAGATGAGAAAAGCTGGTATGAACTCGACCTCTTTTGTTTTTGTAAATATGATGAGCCCCTCGTTCTTGATTCAGCTTATTATGAATAAACATGTTTGCAATGACAATTAGAGATCGTAGTTGCTTGTGCCATGCTTGATTAGCTATGAGTTATAATGGTTTACCTTGTGTGCCAACATGCTATTGAGATGATTATGATGTGGTATGATGGGGTGGTATCCTCCTTTGAATGATTTAAGTGACTTGACTTGGCACATGTTCACGCATGTAGTTGAAACAAATCAACATAGCCTTCACGATATTTATGTTCATGGTGGATTATATCCTACTCATGCTTGCATCCAATGTTTATTAATTTTAATGCATGTACATGGCTATTGTCGCTCTCTAGTTGGTCGCTTCCCAGTCTTTTGCTAGCCTTCACTTGTACTAAGCGGGAATACTGCTTGTGCATCCAATCCCTTAAACCCCAAAGTTATTCCAGATGAGTCCACCATACCTTCCTATATGCGGTATCTACCTGCCGTTCCAAGTAAATTTGTATGTGCCAAACTCTAAACCTTCAAATAAACATTCTGTTTTGTATGCTCGAATAGCTCATGTATCAACCAAGGCTGTCCTTATCTTCCGTGTTAGGCGGGTTATTCTCAATAGGAGTGGACTCCGCTCCTCACTCATGAGAAAATGGCTAGTCACCGGGATGCCCAGTCCCATGCTTTATGCAAACCAAATCAAAATTAATTGCAAACAAAACTCCCCCTGGGACCTGATGTATGTTGGAGACACTCGTTGTTTCGAGCAAGTCATGGATTGATGCTTGTTGGTGGAGGGGGAGTATAAACTTTACTATTCTGTTTGGGAACCGCCTATAATGTGTTTAGCATGGAAGATATCGCCATCTCTTAGTTGTTACGTTGACAATGAAAGTATACCGCTCAAAATGCAATTTATCTCTATTTCAAAACCGAGCTCTGGCACCTCTACAAATCCCTGCTTCCCTCTGCGAAGGGCCTATTCATTTACTTTTATGTTGAGCCATCACCCTCTTATTAAAAAGCACTAGCTGGAGAGCACAGCTGTCATTTGCATTCATCACTATTAATCTATGTTGGGTGTGACTATGATTGGATCTCTTTTACCATGAATTACAATGTCTAGTTAGTCCTTGATCTTTAAAGGTGCTCTGCATTTATGTTTTGCGGTCTCAGAAAGGGCTAGCGAGATACCATCTTGTTATATCATATAATGATTGTTTTGAGAAAGTGTTGTCATCCGAGATTTATTATTATGACTTGCTGGTTTATTATGCTATTGATATGAGTAATTATGAGACCTGAGAATTATTGCAAATGTGGTTAGTTATGATCTATGCCGAAAACTTGAATGCTGGCTTGACATAGTTACAACAACAAGAGCAAACAGAGTTTGTAAAAGTTTTTCTTTCTTTCAGTTTGTCAACTGAATTGCTTGAGGACAAGCAAGGGTTTAAGCTTGGGGGAGTTGATACGTCTCCGTTGTATCTACTTTTCCAAACACTTTTGCCCTTGTTTTGGACTCTAACTTGTATGATTTGAATGGAACTAACCCGGACTGACGCTGTTTTCAGCAGAATTGCCATGGTGTTGTTTTATGTGCAGAAACAAATATTCTCGGAATGACCAGAAACTCCACGGAACATCTTAGAAAAAATAATAAAAAATCCTCGCCAAAGATGAAGACCAGGGGGCCCACACCCTGTCCATGAGGGTGGGGGCGCGCCCCCTACCTCGTGGGCCCCCTGGATACCCTCTGATGCCAACTCCAACTCTATATATTTGCTTTCGGAGAGAAAAAAAATCAAAGAGAAGAAATCATCGTGTTTTACAATATGGAGCCGCCACCAAGCCCTAAAACCTCTCGGGAGGGCTAATCTGGAGTCCGTTCGGGGCTCCGGAGAGGGGGATTCGTCGCCGTCGTCATCATCAACCATCCTCCATCACCAATTTCATGATGCTCACCGCCGTGCGTGAGTAATTCCATCGTAGGCTTGCTGGACGGTGATGGGTTGGATGAGATCTATCATGTAATTGAGTTGGTTTTGTTAGGGTTTGATCCCTAGTATCCATTATGTTCTGATATTGATGTTGCTATAACTTTGCTATGCTTAATGCTTGTCACTAGGGCCCGAGTGCCATGATTTCAGATCTGAACCTATTATGTTTTCATGAATATATGTGAGTTCTTGATCCTATCTTGCAAGTCTATAGTCACCTACTATGTGTTATGATCCGGCAACCCCGAAGTGACAATAATCGAGACCACTCCCGGTGATGACCATAGTTTGAGGAGTTCATGTATTCACTATGTGCTAATGCTTTGTTCCGGTTCTCTATTAAAAGGAGGCCTTAATATCCCTTAGTTTCCAATAGGACCCCGCTACCACGGGAGGGTAGGACAAAAGATGTCATGCAAGTTCTTTTCCATAAGCACGTATGACTATATACGGAATACATGCCTACATTACATTGATGAATTGGAGCTAGTTCTGTGTCACCCTATGTGTGACGCCCCCGATTCAGTCGTACACTAATCATACACGCAAACGTGTACGATCAAAATCAGGGACTCACGGGAAGATATCACAACACAACTCTACAAATAAAATAAGTCATACAAGCATCATATTACAAGCCAGGGGCCTCGAGGCCTCGAATACAAGAGCTCGATCATAGACGAGTCAGCGGAAGCAACAATATCTGAGTACAGACATAAGTTAAACAAGTTTGCCTTAAGAAGGGTAGCACAAACTGGGATACAGATCGAAAGAGGCGCAGGCCTCCTGCCTGGGATCCTCCTAAACTACTCCTGGTCATCGTCAGCGGGCTGCACGTAGTAGTAGGCACCTCCCGAGTAGTAGTAGTCGTCATCGACGGTGGTGTCTGGCTCCTGGGCTCCAATGTCTGGTCGCAGCAATCGGGTATAGAAAGGGGGAAAAGAGGGAGCAAAGCAACCGTGAGTACTCATCCAAAGTACTCGCAAGCAAGGAGCTACACTACATATGTATGCATTGGTATCAAATGGAATAAGGGTATCATATGAGGACTGAACTGCAGAATGCCGGAATAAGAGGGGGATAGCTAGTCTTGTCAAAGACTACACTTCTGGCAGCCTCCGTCTTGCAGCATGTAGAAGAGAGTAGACTGAAGTCCTCCAAGTAGCATCGCATAGCATAATCCTAACCGATGATCCTCCCCTCGTTGCCCTGTGAGAGAGCGATCACCGGTTGTATCTGGCACTTGGAAGGGTGTGTTTTATTAAGTATCCGGTTCTAGTTGTCATAAGGTCAAGGTACAACTCCAAGTCATCCTGTTACCGAAGATCACGGCTATTCGAATAGATTAACTTCCCTGCAGGGGTGCACCACATAACGCAACACGCTCGATCCCATTTGGCCGGACACACTTTTTTGGGTCATGCGAGGCCTCGGAAGATCAACACGCCGCAGCCCTACCTAGGCACAACAAAGAGGTCAGCACGCCGGTCTAAATCCTATGGCGCAGGGGTCTGGGCCCATCGCCCTTTACACACCTACATGTTGCAAATGCGGCTGGAAGCAGAACTAGCCCCCTTAATACAAGAGCAGGCTTACGGTCCAATCCGGCGCGCGCCGCTCAGTCGCTGACGTCACGAAGGCTTCGGCTGATACCACGACGTCGAGTGCCCATAACTGTCCCAGCGTAGATGGTTAGTGCGTATAGGCCAGTAGCCAGACTCAGATCAAATACCAAGATCTCGTTAAACGTGTTATCTTGAAATAACCGCGAACGCCGACCAGGGCCAGGCCCACCTCTCTCCTAGGTGGCCTCAACCTGCCCTATCGCTTCGCCACAAAGATTCACACAGAGGGCTGTCGGGAAAGTATGTCCTTCCAGCCCCCAATTCGTGAATCAACCGCGGGTACTCCTCGAGCCAACCCGACTTTACTCATCACATGTATCATGTATAAAGTATTAGTATATACCCGTGATCACCTCCTAAGTGATCATGGCCCGATAGTATAGCATGGCAGATGGACAAGAAGGTATGGCCACTGATGGTAAACTAGCATCCTATACTAAGCATTAGGATTGAAGGTAAAGGTAACAACAGTAGTAGCACGGACAGGCTATGCATCAGGATAGGATTAACGGAAAGCAGTAACATGCTACACTACTCTAATGCAAGCAGTATAGAGGAGAGTAGGCGATATCTGGTGATCAAGGGGGGCTTGCCTGGTTGTTCTGGCAAGAGAGAGGGGTCGTCAACACCGTAGTCGTACTGGGTAGCAGCAGCGTCGGTCTCAGTGTCTAGCGAGAGAAGAGGGGGAAGAAACAATAAATATTAAGCAAACAGATGCATAGTGATGCATGACATGACAAGTATCGGTGCTAGGGTTGCCTTAACGTGGTATGAGGTGATACCGGTGAAGGGGGGAAACATCCGGGAAAGTATCCCCGGTGTTTCGCGTTTTCGGGCAGAGGAGCCGGAGGGGGGAAAGTTGCAAGTTCGATAGGTTAGGGATGTGTGGCGGACGAACGGGCTGCGTATCCGGGTTTGTCTCGTCGTTCTGAGCAACTTTCATGTTGAAAATAATTTAATCCGAGTTACGGATTAAAAGATATGATTTTCTAAAGATTTTATTAACTTCTGGAATTTAATTAATTATTTAAATTTAATTCGAAAATAGATTTATGACATCAGCATGATGTCATGCTGACGTCAGCAGTCAACAGGGGTTGACTGGTCAACCTGACCAGTGGGCCCCACTGGTCAGTGACACATTTGAATTAAACATTTTAATTAACCTAATTAGTATTAATTAGGGGGTGGGCCCCACTGTCATACTCTGTTAACTAATTAACTAAAATAGTTAGTTCAATTAACAGATTAGTTAGGTTAATTAATTAATTAGGTTAATCTAATCAAGATTAAGTAAGTTAATTAATTAATTAATATCTTATTTATTTATTTACTTAATTCTTTTTTTAATTCGTCTCACAGGGCGGGCCCCACATGTCTGTGGCCCAGAGGGGCCATAGCGGGTGCCGGCGACGTTTTCGGGCGCGGCCCGATTGGGCACACGCCTAGGGGGGCCGTGGCAGATGAGGCCGTCGAGGTCGGGCGGTCTACGACGGAAGGGCAGTGGCGGGCGAGGGCGGTGGCTGCGGCAGAGCCGCGCAGCTGCGGGCACACGCGTGTGAGGAAGGCCGAGGCGAACGAGGTAGCTGCGGTGCCGGCGAGGCAGGGCCACGCGCAGGGTGGCCGATGGCTGTGGCGACGGCGGTGCGGGCGTGAGGTGCGCAAGGGGAGGGGCGAGCCATAGGCGAGCGCGGAGCAGGGGGACGCGGGAGCGAGGCGGGCGCGCAGACACGCGCGGGCGGCGAGCGCGTGCGCGCAGGGGCCAAGCATGGCCAGGGCACGGCCCAGTCGTGTCGAGCGCTGGTCAGGAGAGGGAGTGGCTGCAGGCAGCGGGCGGGGCTCGGCGGTGAGCGCGCATGCGTGCGCGCGGAGGACGCCGACGATGGAGGGGAAAGAGTGGAGGTTGGGGCCTCACTGCGAGGCGTAGGGACGTGGTAGCGGGGGTTGAGGCGGAGTCGGGGACGACGGCGCCAGAGAGGAGGAAGGCGACGGTGGCGTCGGGGGTCAAGGCAGCGAGGTCCAGGCGGCGGCGCGGGCTCCGGGCAACGACGGGCGGCATCAGGCGGGCGCAAGGCGAGCGGCGGCGAGCGCAGGGGCGCTGCCCCGATCTGGATCGGGGGCGGGTGCAGAGGCGAGGGGATGAATCATGGGGGGAGTGGGGTGTGCGGTTAGGGTTCCTGGGGGTGGGGGCATGTGTAGGCCAGGGGTGGGCCGGCCTGGGCCAGTTGGGTTGGCCGGCTGGGCCGATTGGCCCATGTGGGGAGGGGGGTTGTTCTCCTTTTGTTTGTTTTGTTTTGTTTTTTACTGTTTTACTTTTAGTTTTCTTTATTTTTGTTTTATATAAAATAAAATCATCACTAGCACCTAAGTTAATACTTTTAAATATACTACTGCCACATTAATTCTCAACCCAAATTAAAATACTTTAATAATTTATAAAATTCAAAAGGTATTTATTTTAATATTTAAACCTATGTTTTAATTATTTTGAACACTTAAACATTTTATTAAATTTAGGTTTATCCACCACTATTATCCATGATTTATTTAACACCTTTACAACATTTTAGTTTTGGCTATTGAAAACTTTTGTTGTTTCCCTCATTTTAAATTTTGAATTTGAATCGATTCCAAACTAATGCGAGATTAGCAACAATAACCGAGGTGACATGGCATCGTTAACGTGGGATTACCGTAGCTTAATTATCCGGGCGTCACAATTCTCCTCCACTACAAGAAATCTCGTCCCGAGATTTAAGAGGGAAGTAAAGGGGGGAAGGTTCGGGTTACGAAATTCTAGGGAGTGTTCTTGGTCTTGGTTTTCCTTCTCGAAGAGGTTGATCCATTACATTGATGTCTTCATTTCGCTGTTTCTGGTCATCATGATGAAGTTGTCGTCCTTTCTTTGGGAAGTCCATCATACTTATAAATAGGTAAGGGGCAACTTTACAACCATTGAATCTTATAAGGGAAAATCATTTGGGGGGTGGGTATCCCAAGAATGATCATAAGAGTATCTCTCGAGTTGAACAAATGAAAACACATCGAGAGCAAAGTAAGAAGGTACCATAAGAAGTTTGAAGCAGATAGACAATCGTTCGATGCCTGAAACAGGGCGTGAAAGGGGTTCAAAGCAACGAAAATAAGTATTGTGTTTAATACCAGAATTGATGATCACGGGGAAGGTGGCTCGTGAATTTCACACGAAGCCAAGCATGAGGAATAACTTTAGAAACAGGGTTGCACAGGAGAGTCGGGTTTCGATCCTGTGGAACTGTGGGTTATGGGCCCACCATGTGGGTTAAAAGCAGGAAGGGCGGTGACGTCTTGCACGATCATGAAAGCAAGGCATGTCAGAGGATAGTCTGTTGGTTATGTCGGCAACAACATCGGTACCAAGGGCGAGGGACGAAGAGAACCATTTTCCTGCTCGTTGAACGAGGTGGACCAGTAGGCAAAGTTCTCGTCCATCGGTGGTTACCAGAATGTCATCAACAAAAGTAATAGGGTCTTTCTGAAAGAGTGGTACAACGAGGTGACTGCTTATATAATATAGATTACAAGAAGGTTTAAACAGAACAATGGAAAGGAAAATGTGTCTAAACACACATTTCAAGGGTATATCCTTCCCAAGGACAAGCAAAGCAAGATATCCATGAAAGGATATAATGTAGAAAACTCTTTAGATAAGGTGAGAGAAATTTCATGACATTACCCATACAATGGTGTTTGGATAATTGAGCGAGAAACATTTAGCATTGGGCTTCAAATGTTCTTTGTGGAAAATTGGAGTACCACAGACATGCTTCGAGATAGCGTTGGCGTGGTATTCAAGCAAAGGTCAGACTTAGGATGCACAAAGGATTCATCAGGAACAACTTATAGAATAAGTATTATGATTTCCTCAGGGAAGAATCGCTAAGCTTGCTAAAAAGGGAACTGTAAAATAGGTCCTCTTGCCAGGGGTGATAGGCACGACCTCACCTTACCGGTATATAAGGACCAATGTTATAACTCTTGGAAATAAGTCCCAACCATCATATCTGACCGAGATTCAGATCTGATTGGTGTCAGGATAACTCAGACTCAGGATGCCTGAGAAGAAAGGTGCAACACAAATTGCCGAGATGACATTGTAAGATTCTCGGGAATTGAACTATGGAAGCGAGTTCTGAAACAAGAGTTCATCATTAAATCAAGGAGATAATGAGGAGGTGGCTGATGAACTCAGCGACAATTCAATGAGTTTTCCAAAAGATGGATTTCCACAATTATGTGAACAAGGAGATAACATTAGTCAAATCAAATGACTTAATGATGTATGCTGGAGGGAACCATACACAATTAAACATTGGTTGAAAGGTGCACCCGAAATATGGGTTGGGTTGCACGACCAACGTCGGAATGGCGATTGGGCAACCAACACACCAAATTGGAATCATTGTCCAATAACTCTGAAGCAATAGGGTTGCTAGAGATATTAAATTTGCACAACGGAGTTCACTCAACACGGGGACCAAGTAAAGAATGGTGATGGCGAGAAGCATCACTGTATCACGAATTCTTAAGAGGTGGTGAAATTCTCACAACATTGATGACATAATAGATGGTAATGTTCCAAGGTAAAGAAAACCAATTGTTGGATAGCAAGGAACTGAAGGTATAACACCAAACACGAACAAGCTTGTGTTGGTGGGAAGGCAATAAAGTGGTCGATGATAATAAAATTCATCGAGGGCAAGGATGGTATTTCTCATCATGAATTCAATTGATATCTTGGAAGGGGTAAAAATGTTGATGATGATCACGACAGATTTGTCGAGGGGTTTCAAGAAGATGTAACCGATCGACGATGACATCAAGTCAACGGAATGATGAAGCGAGAAGTTATTGAGACCATAGGTACGACACAAACTTGAAATCAAGCTTGTCATTCAAGGACAATTGTTATGACGAGGAAGATCGACGTAAGATTAGCTCACCTCGAAATTTTTGCTCTAGAAAGGACCAGATAGCACAGTTAAAATTGGCATGACAAGGATATAGCCAAGCAGGCTAGGAATGACGTGATCGAGTTCAAACTCGTAAGTCATGAAGGTTACCAAGATTTGCTTAATCGCGGTGCGGACTTCAGTCAGTCATCGGTGTCTTTGAGTGTTTAATAACTCAGAGCCCGTGAAAAATTGGAATAAGTGAGAATGTAGCACTTGATGAAGAACTCATAAGAAGTATGCAGTTCCATGATAATCTCGAGATACCAGGGGGTAATACTCGATGACAGATCATATTAGAGGTTGGACTAGGGTAATGCTCTGCAGAAGACAAGTGCTCAAATTTGCACGAGAAATGGAATCAAGAAGAAACATGGTCGGAACCATGTCCACAGATACAAGATGAACTTATAACAAGGGGATAATTATTTTAAGAGAAGCTTCCATGATAAGGTATACATCATTTCCATGGGCATGAACACATGGTTCAAGGTCGACTCCCACTTCTCCAATGCATAACCTTTCATTCACTTCTCATTTTCGAAGAAGTTGAAGTGTTGAAATTTTATCTGGCGAAGCACCAGAAGAGTATGACTCGTGAAAACTTTCGGGTTCACACGGTTTTAGAGAAGGTATAGGTTCAACCCATCGGGGCATCTTAGAAACATGTACCACAAGCTTCAAGAGTAAATATCACCAGCTCGAAAGTAAAGCATGGTTGACAAAGCAGAGGATACAATTTACCAAAGGCATTTCATACCCGCGGAAAGGCTCACAAGGTTATTGAATATGAAGGACACTGTCGGATAATAAATTCAACAAAGGATCTGAAAGTCCATAACGGAGCTGATGTAAGCACCAACACACAGTCAGAGGAAGAAAACAATGCAAGGGCATTGGCTTATAGAAACAACTGACTAATCCAAAGCTCAAACGCAAAGGAATTATGATTTCCAAATCAATGGATCAGAAGCAAACGCTCTGATTAAGGATGGATAAGTTGAGTAAGCATAGGGGTACAATCGACGACAATTGGATTGGTCAAGATCCAGCTCATGTTTAAAATGACGCCTGAGCCGGAAGGATGAATTCAAAGATCTGGTTGAGGATTGCGAGCATTTGCAACATATTGAATCAACGGACTCAATTGATGATGACAAAGGATGCCAATAAGATTACCACACTTATGGGATTAATCATAATGAAAGCAAGCAAGAAATACCAGAGCAAGAGGTTGCTGGGGATCGGAAGATTGAATGGTATTTTGAAGACTTCTATGAAACACATGAACAACTGGGGATGAGTGGATACTCGGTAAGTGTGAGAAAGTATCTGTAGGGGTATTTGTACGGCAAGGAACTACAAGACAGTGGTACAAGGGATTCTTAAAAGTCGGAGAGCAATTCGATGCATCTTGTAACAACAAGAGAAACTCAGAATAATGGTATGAACAACAAGTGTATGTCGTTATCCATATGGATATATCGGTAGTAGGGAATTAAAAATGTAGAGGGCACAAGGGTCTCGGGAATGGTCGAAGGGTATCTTCAAAATCTTCTAGTGCAGTAGATGATCATCTGGAATGAGGGGCTCTCCGGGTGAAAGTATTATCGAGAACCTAAAGTTAGATTTAGTAAAACCATTTTAACCCGAATAGGAGAGAGATCAGAGTCCTAGAGTATAGACGAGGAATAAAAGATCTTAATACCACCCAATGGCGACGTGGGCCCGTAAGCCACACAGCCATGTTAGTAAAACAATTTCCACTGACTAGACTCAACTTCGGCCAAGGAGTTTGGAAGGGGGATTCCTACAGGCAGTCGGCTCTGATACCAACTTGTGATGCCCCCGATTCAGTTGTACACTAATCATACACGCAAACGTGTACGATCAAAATCAGGGACTCACGGGAAGATATCACAGCACAACTCTACAAATAAAATAAGTCATACAAGCATCATATTACAAGCCAGGGGCCTTGAGGGCTCGAATACAAGAGCTCGATCATAGACGAGTCAGCAGAAGCAACAATATCTGAGTACAAACATAAGTTAAACAAGTTTGCCTTAAGAAGGCTAGCACAAACTGGGATACAGATCGAAAGAGGCGCAGGCCTCCTGCCTGGGATCCTCCTAAACTACTCCTGGTCGTCATCAGCGGGCTGCACGGAGTAGTAGGCACCTCCCGAGTAGTAGTCGTCGTCGTCGATGGTGGTGTCTGGCTCCTGGGCTCCAATGTCTGGTCGCAGCAATCGGGTATAGAAAGGGGGAAAAGAGGGAGCAAAGCAACCGTGAGTACTCATCCAAAGTACTCGCAAGCAAGGAGCTACACTACATATGTATGCATTGGTATCAAACGGAATAAGGGTATCATATGAGGACTGAACTGCAGAATGCCGGAATAAGAGGGGGATAGCTAGTCTAGTCGAAGACTACGTTTCTGGCAGCCTCCGTCTTGCAGCATGTAGAAGAGAGTAGACTGAAGTCCTCCAAGTAGCATCGCATAGCATAATCCTAACCGATGATCCTCCCCTCGTCGCCCTGTGAGAGAGCGATCACCGGTTGTATCTGGCACTTGGAAGGGTGTGTTTTATTAAGTATCCGGTTCTAGTTGTCATAAGGTCAAGGTACAACTCCAAGTCGTCCTGTTACCGAAGATCACGACTATTCGAATAGATTAACTTCCCTACAGGGGTGCACCACATAACCCAACATGCTCGATACCATTTGGCCGGACACACTTTTCTGGGTCATGCGAGGCCTCGGAAGATCAACACGTCGCAGACCTACCTAGGCACAACAGAGAGGTCAGCACGCTAGTCTAAATCCTATGGCGCAGGGGTCTGGGCCCATCGCCCTTTGCACACCTACACGTTGCGAATGCGGCCGGAAGCAGAACTAGCCCCCTTAATACAAGAGCAGGCTTATGGTCCAATCCGGCGCGCGCCGCTCAGTCGCTGACGTCACGAAGGCTTTGGCTGATACCACGACGTCGAGTGCCCATAACTGTCCCCGCGTAGATGGTTAGTGCGTATAGGCCAGTAGCCAGACTCAGATTAAATACCAAGATCTCGTTAAACGTGTTATCTTGAAATAACCGCGAACGCCGACCAGGGGCAGGCCCACCTATCTCCTAGGTGGCCTCAACCTGCCCTGTCGCTTCGCCACAAAGATTCACACAGAGGGCTGTCGGGAAAGTATGTCCTTCCAGCCCCCAATTCGTGAATCAACCGCGGGTACTCCTCGAGCCAACCCGACTTTACTCATCACATGTATCATGTATAAAGTATTAGTATATACCCGTGATCACCTCCCGAGTGATCACGTCCCGATAGTATAGCATGGCAGACTGACAAGAAGGTATGGCCACTGATGGTAAACTAGCATCCTATACTAAGCATTAGGATTGTAGGTAAAGGTAACAACAATAGTAGCAAGGACATGCTATGCATCAGGATAGGATTAACGGAAAGCAGTAACATGCTACACTACTCTAATGCAAGCAGTATAGAGGAGAGTAGGCGATATCTGGTGATCAAGGGGGGCTTGCCTGGTTGTTCTGGCAAGAGAGAGGGGTCGTCAACACCGTAGTCGTACTGGGTAGCAGCGGCGTCGGTCTCAGTGTCTAGCGAGAGAAGAGGGGGAAGAAACAATAAATATTAAGAAAACAGATGCATAGCGATGCATGACATGACAAGTATCGGTGCTAGGGTTGCCTTAACGTGGTATGAGGTGATACCGGTGAAGGGGGGAAACATCCGGGAAAGTATCCCCGGTGTTTCGCGTTTTCGGGCAGAGGAGCCGGAGGGGGAAAGTTGCGAATTCGATAGGTTAGGGATGCGTGGCGGACGAACGGGCTGCGTATCCGGGTTCGTCTCGTCGTTCTGAGCAACTTTCATGTTGAAAATAATTTAATCCGAGTTACGGATTAAAAGATATGATTTTCTAAAGATTTTATTAACTTCTGGAATTTAATTAATTATTTAAATTTAATTCGAAAATAGATTTATGACATCAGCATGATGTCATGCTGACGTCAGCAGTGAGCAGGGGTTGACTGGTCAACCTGACCAGTGGGCCCCACTGGTCAGTGACACAT
This sequence comes from Triticum urartu, assembly GCF_056163025.1. Lineage (NCBI taxonomy): Eukaryota > Viridiplantae > Streptophyta > Magnoliopsida > Poales > Poaceae > Triticum > Triticum urartu. The sequence continues at coordinate 615,061,900 of NC_141874.1, read as the reverse complement.
TTGAATTAAACATTTTAATTAACCTAATTAGTATTAATTAGGGGGGGTGGGCCCCACTGTCATACTCTGTTAACTAATTAACTAAAATAGTTAGTTCAATTAACAGATTAGTTAGGTTAATTAATTAATTAGGTTAATCTAATCAAGATTAAGTAAGTTAATTAATTAATTAATATCTTATTTATTTATTTACTTAATTCTTTTTTTAATTCGTCTCACAGGGGCGGGCCCCACATGTCTGTGGCCCAGAGGGGCCATAGCGGGTGCCGACGACGTTTTCGGGCGCGACCCGATTGGGCACATGCCCAGGGGGGCCGTGGCGGACGAGGCCGTCGAGGTCGGGCGGTCGCCGATGGAAGGGCAGCGGCGGGCAAGGGCGGTGGCTGCGGCAGAGCCGCGCAGCTGCGGGCGCGCGCGTGTGAGGAAGGCCAGGGCGAACGAGGTAGCTGCGGCGCCGACGAGGCGGGGCCGCGCGCAGGGTGGCCGATGGCTGCGGCGACGGCGGTGCGGGCGTGAGGTGCGCAAGGGGAGGGGCGAGCCGCAGGCGAGCGCGGAGCAGGGGGACGCAGGAGCGAGGCGGGCGTGCAGACACGCGCGGGCGGCGAGCGCATGCGCGCAGGGGCCAAGCATGGCCAGGGCACGACCCGGTCGCGTCGAGCGTTGGTCAGGGGAGGGAGTGGCTGCAGGCAGCGGGCGGGGCTCGGCGGTGAGCGCGCGTGCGTGCGCGCGGACGGCGCCGATGATGGAGGGGAAAGAGTGGAGGTCGGGGCCTCACTGCGAGGCGTAGGGACGTGGCAGCGGGGGTTGAGGCGGAGTCGGGGACGACGGCGCCGGCGAGGAGGAAGGCGACGGTGGCGTCGGGGGTCGAGGCGGCGAAGTCCAGGCGGCGGCGCGGGCTCCCGGCGATGACGGGCGGCATCGGGCGGGCGCAAGGCGAGCGGCGGCGAGCGCAGGGGCGCTGCCCCGATCTGGACTGGGGGCGGGTGCAGAGGCGAGGGGAGGAATCGTGGGGGAGTGGGGTGTGCGGTTAGGGTTACTGGGGGTGGGGGCATGTGTAGGCCAGGGGTGGGCCGGCCTGGGCCAGTTGGGTTGGCCGGCTGGGCCGGTTGGCCCATGTGGGGAGGGGGGTTGTTCTCCTTTTGTTTGTTTTGTTTTGTTTTTTTTACTGTTTTACTTTTAGTTTTCTTTATTTTAGTTTTATATAAAATAAAATCATCACTAGGACCTAAGTTAATACTTTTAAATATACTACTGCCACATTAATTCTCAACCCAAATTAAAATACTTTAATAATTTATAAAATTCAAAAGGTATTTATTTTAATATTTAAACCTGTGTTTTAATTATTTTGAACACTTAAACATTTTATTAAATTTAGGTTTCTCCACCACTATTATCCATGATTTATTTAACACCTTTACAACATTTTAGTTTTGACTATTGAAAACTTTTATTGTTTCCCTCATTTTAAATTTTGAATTTGAATCGGTTCCGAACTAATGCGAGATTAGCAACAATAACCGAGGTGACATGGCATCGTTAACGTGGGATTACTGTAGCTTAATTATCCGGGCGTCACACTATGTTATGACTGTTACATGATGAACCGCATCCAGCATAATTATCCATCACTGATCCGATGCTTACGAGTTTTCCATATACTGGTTTACGCTTATTTACTTTCCCGCTGCTACTGTTACAATCACTACAAAATACCAAAAACATTACTTTTGCTGCCTTTACTTTTGTTGCCGCTACCACCACTATCATATTACTTTGCTACTAAACACTTTGCTGCAGATACTAAGTTTCCAGGTGTGGTTGAATTGACAACTCAGCTGCTAATACTTGAGAATATACTTTGGCTCCCCTTGTGTCGAATCAATAAATTTGGGTTGAATACTCTACCCTCGAAAGCTGTTGCGATCCCCTATACTTGTGGGTTATCACGTCCTTACAGGGGAATATTGGCCATCTCTGCATGGCACTTCTTCAACTGGGAAACGTGAAACACATCATGAACTCCTGACAGTCCTTCGGGTGACTCCAACTTTTTGGCCACTTCTCCCATACGCTCCAAAACTCGGTATGGTCCTACAAATCTCGGGGCTAACTTTCCCTTAACTCCAAATCGTTTAACTCCTCGCAGAAGGGACACATGAAGACATGCTCTGTCTCCAATTTCATAGACTACCTCCTTGCATTTTTGAGTCTGCATAACTCTTCTGCCTGGACTGAGCTACCTCCAGTCTATCTCGAATCAACTTAAAATTCTCTTCTGACTCCTTGATCACATTTGGTCCAAACAACTGACGGTCTCCAACTTCATCCCACACACTCTTGGGATATCACACATATTGTTGGGGATATTACTACTGGGCGTAAACCGGCCAGGACAGGCCGGGTTAACTTCATCAGTAGTTGAGTATGATAAAAGCCCATGAGGGCAGATGAGGGCTAAAGGCCCATAATCGGTTTAAGGCCTATAGCTATAAACCGGCGTCGGTATGTAACTTGTGTTATAAGTTAGGAATAGTGGAGACCGAACCGGACGCATCTATGAGCCGGTATCGGGACTCTGTAAACTGACGGGCATCACCGATGTATATAAGGGGACGACCCGGCGGCGGTTCAACGAGAGACAACGACTCGAGACATAGGCGAAGCTTATTCGCTCCCTAGTCATCGAAACACCCATAAAATCCATCACAACTAGAAGTAGGCTTTTACCTTCATTGAAGGGGCCGAACTAGTATAAACTCTCTTGCGTCCTTGTGTCCGCTTTAACCCCTTCAAGCTAACCTGTAGCGATGGCTCCATGACTAAGTCCTTTCTCTAGGACATCTGCCGTGACAAAACCACGACAGTTGGCGCCCACCGTGGGGCTATCGCACGATGGTTTCCGGTTCTTGGAGGGCCGCTTTGAAGGACTCGAGGGCTATGCTGTAGGCCGGATGACTAAGAGTCGTCGCGGCAGGCTCTACATCGACGATGCAGGCTGGGGCCCCGAGGCCGGCTCAGTGGTGTATGGGTACCGGGTCCCCTTTGGTAGCATTCACGTTTTCATTGGGAAGATCGGTGAACCGGGTCCTGAGCCGGACATCTGCACCGACCTCGTCGAGACGGCTCAGCGTGCGCAATCCGCCCGGGTTAAACCGGCCATGAAGCGTGCCTTCGTGGGAGTCATCCATGGAGGAGGTCATGAGGACGGATCGGGATTTCGCGGGGCGACTGTCATTTGTTCCGATGATGAATCTTCGATCGGAGAAACTGAATCTCTTTATCAGCTACAAGATGGCCGGATTGGGAGCTGTTCCGATGGCGACAGTATTCCGGACCCCTCTGATCTGCCCAACCGGGTTGGAGTATTCATGGCCGGAACACAAGCAACGCTTCATTCTTCGACAGCTACGGCAACGATTTCCGGTTCAGAAGCAGCAATGGCCGCCGGGGCAGGAGGCCCTGTGCGCCCGCCGGCTCAGGTTCTATCAGAGCTATTTGATGCGTTGGCTGTGCTTATGGCGGAAGTTAATCCGCCAGATCAGGACGTTCACAATACGGAGATTGCAAAGGTAAAGGAACAGATCACCCAGGCCAAGGTGGATCTGGCGGCTGAGGACACCAGGATGGTCGCAGAGCGGGCTGCTTTAGACGCACAGGCCTACAGGCTTATGTTAGACCAGAGCGCATCACATGAAATCATGAGGAGGAAGCACCGGTCCTGCTTACCTCCGGTTTTCGAGGCCAGAGACCTTTTCAACACTCCAGGTCCAAGAGCCGGCAATCCGCTGGAAGGGAACCGGGCAGAAGCCCCTGGGACCGGTGCACCGGTTCAGCCTCGTCAGATCGACCCGCCTCGTCAAAACACCATTGTACCTCAGGCTGCTTTAACACCCCCGGGCCACTACTCCAGCCCAATGGACAATCTTGTTGCCGCTGCTGCACGGCTGGAGGCCATTCCAATTGAAGGTGACTCGCCACAGGCAGTAGAGACACGGCGGGTCAAGGAACTTCTGAGGACCGCTTTGGCCCAACAGGAAGCATACTCGTACAGCCGCGACCGGATCCACTCGACCCCTCGTCCAAGCCGGAGCTATAGCAGACATATGGATGAACCGGCAGTGTCGAGTAATGAATGACGTGGGGCACCCGGGACAACAACCCGACGGGTGGTGCTGATGACGCTCAGGAAGTGGTGAACCAGGCTCGAGCGCGTAGGGAGGCCGAGTTAGCCGCACAGCATCAGGCTCGGCAGCTCACGCCGGTTCGTCCAACCATTTCGATCGAACCTGGTGTTACTTCTAGTTCTTTGGGGGTGCCTTGCCTCGTCCCCGCTTTACGCAACGTGCGCTTGCCCAAGTATTTCAAAGGCCCACGCAAGGTACCAAATTATACGGCGGATCAACCACCAGAGACATGGGTAGAGAGCTATGAGATGGCCATGGAGATGCTTGATGTGGATGACACGGCGTGTGCGAAATACTTCACCATGATGCTTGAAGGAACGGCCCGTACTTGGTTAAAAAGCTTGCCCGCTAATTCTATCAGTTCATGGGCCCAATTACGAGCCCGGTTTATCAACCATTTCAATGATACCTGTAAACAGCCTATGTCGATAGTGGACTTAGCTGCATGCGTCCAGGAGGAAGGAGAGTCAACGACTCACTGGGTGCGCCGGGTTTCACAAGTGTTGCACTCCTCGGACCGCATCAACGCTGACACCGCAGTATTAACCCTAGAAGGCAACTGCCGGTTTGGGCCCCTGAAGTTGAAATTGGGATGGATGAAGCGTCATTGCACCGACATGGGGACCCTCATGGCCGCTTTGGTAAAATATGCTGATTCTGATAGTACCAAGGATCCCGAATCTGATGATGACAAGACAGGGAAGGGGAAGAAGAACAACAGCTCCAAAGGTCAGCAGCATCACTGGGTAGGCAATGGCGGAGGAGGCAAGCGTAAAGCGGATGGCAACATGGATTTTTTGGCTAATACCAACGTACAGGACAATGGCCAGCGGCGCAAGGGTAGGCCGAAAAATCATAGTGGAGCACCCAACCCCAAGCCAAACCGCCTGAACAATCTGCTAAGCCAGCCCTGTCCAAGACATGGGACGAAGGAGGAGCCAGCAAACCACCTTTGGAAGGATTGCTTTATTATGCAGGAGTTCAAGAATTCTAATAATTTCCGGTATGATCACGGATCTGGCAGTAGCTCAGGGTCCGGTCCGGGTTACGGTGGAGGAAGTTCCGGTTCAGGATTTAATGGTAATCCGGGCGGACATAATGGTCAAAATAGTCAGAACAACCAGGGTGGTTACAACCAACAGCAGCAACAGTCAGGTTACCAAAGCAACCCAAAGTAGTTGAGTAATGGGCAGTACCATGTCTTTACCACTAGCCTGGACAAGCGAGACCGGAAGGTTCAGAGGCGGGCAGTCAACTCTGTTCAACCAGCCACACCCCGTTATCTACGTTGGTCTGAACAGCCAATCATATGGAGCAGAGAGGATCGCCCACTCCAGGTCGATAATCCGGGTCAGTTGGCTCTGGTGGTGGCGCCTCAGGTGGGAGGTTATAAGTTCACCAATGTGCTCATGGATGGAGGGAGCAGTATTAACATCCTATACTATGAGACCTTTCGTCGTATGGGACTTATAGATAAGAATCTTAAACCGTCCAATACAGTATTCCACGGTGTAGTGCCTGGCAGATCAGCATATCCCGTTGGTAAGATAGCTCTTGAAGTGGCCTTTGGAGATTACCATGATTCCAGGTCGGAGACATTAACGTTTGAAGTGGTGAAAATCCAAAGTCCATATCATGCCCTGTTTGGGCGTCCGGCATACGCCAAGTTTATGGCTCGGCCCTGTTATGTGTATTTGCAGCTCAAGATGCCGGGTCACAAGGGGACAATAACGGTTCACGGAAGCCGCAAAATCGCTTTGGAATGCGAGGAAGGAGATGCGGCTTATGCAGAGTCGGTTTGTGCCACCGAGGAGTTGAAGTACTATAAAGACAATGTTGATCCGGCGGACATGATTCCGTTGAAGAAGCCAACTACGGAGCATGATCCGGCCCTGAAGTTCAAATCGGCAGCAGAAACTAAGCTTGTTGACTTCGTACCTGGCGATTCGTCCAAGCAGTTCAGCATTAGTGCCAACTTGGATCCAAAATAGGAAAGCGCGCTCATCGAGTTCATCCGTGAGAATCGGGACATTTTTGCATGGAATCCCTCTGACATGCCAGGTGTACCGAGGCAACTCGCTGAGCACACACTTAATGTGGATCCTAAATACAAACCGGTGAAACAGTTCCTCTGCCGGTTTAACAAAGAAAGACGCAAGGCGATTGGAGAAGAGGTAGCCAGGCTCTTAGCAGCTGGTTTTATTGTTGAAGTTTTTCACCCTGAGTGGCTTGCCAATCCGGTGTTAGTCCTTAAGAAAAACGGCACCTAGCGTATGTGTGTGGATTACACAGATCTTAATAAGGCTTGTCCAGCA